>NC_090880.1:18732315-18767315 GCF_036669935.1 Montipora foliosa
GTCGATCGTCGCACAATCGGTTAGCGCGAGAGTAATCGAAACATAAATTTCTGACATAAAGTAAGAACTTATATTTAAGGAGCTCCAGTAACTATGGAACGTCATACTGCGCTTGAGGAACAGAACTTTATCTTACCAAATGCCTACCACTAAAAGCAGAATTTTTTCGTATATCACAGGAAACATAGTTTACAAGTGGAATTTGATGAGCAGCTTCTGCGAATGTCAGAACTTCAGCAACAGTATAATTTCAAGTGCGACGAAGTTGAGGTACACACCTGTACATGTATAAGCTTTTCGTGTCCATTTGCAGCGTTTTGCTTTTCCTCAAGATTCCGTGATCAGTTTCCAGCAGCTGAAAACTTATCTTGGCACTAGGAGCCTCTATTGTCCCATGCTTTAGTATGCATAATATTGAATTAAAAAGCATACACAAAGTCTGGAGAGTTTAGGCAGAAGTTTAAGAGTTACTGGCGGTGCCATTGAGAGCAACTTGAGGTCATGGCAACACCTCTCGCCTTGTTATCAAAACTTAGTGCACCATTTTATGGTCACATCTCTTTCATTATTCTCTTTCGTCGATTCCCTTTTTCGATTTTGTTCTTGCTAGTAATATTTTTTCGTCAAAAATTGCTTAGACAGCAGAACACTGATTGTTGTATTCCATTCCCATGTTCATCAGCTAAGGGTATTGACCATTTAGTTAAGAATCGTTGCTTGTGTTTAAATTTCAGGTACTCAAGGACTGTTTGAAGCAGATTAAGGGAAACACGACAACTGACAATGATGTTGAGGAGATTGGTTAGTGTATTACTTTGTTGTTGTCAAAATTCTTGTTGTTCAAACGCAGGAATGTTTAACACAAAATTGGCCAACTTTATTTTCCTTCAAGACATGATTGTCAGGATTTCTAGCCATTCTATGACAAAAAAAAAAAGGAATAAGACAATTGATGATAACTTTAATTAAGCAGCATTATTCTGGTATTAAAAAGACAAAAACGTGATGGAAAATCCTCTGCCTTGAGGAATGAGCTGCCCCCACCATGTACATGTAGTTTTATCCTCTGATCTTTCAACAGTGAATTCCCACTTTCTTTGTTACACAAATGTGCAGTGTCAACTTATCATTTAATATTAATTTTGATAGGACCACTCATTTCACGTTTCTTGAATGTTTAAGCCGATGACACACGTTTCAACATCCTGCAACATTTGTTGCTCAATAAATGTTGAACAATGTTGCACTGACGTGTGAAACGGAATAGAGATGGTCTCTATTTTCGTTCAACATGGCATGACAAACTGTTCAACATTTGTTGTACAACAGCTGCAACATCTGTTGATCAACAAATGTTGAACCTTGTGTCACCGGCTTTACTCCACATGTTAATTCTTTGTGGTGACTCAACTATTAGAGGGTAATGTGAAGTGCTAGTTTTCTACCTATGTAAACCATGTGAGCGTTAGCCCTGCTAATGGAAATGGGCCCACACAAGGACGGAGAAAAACTCTGGCCAGGGCTGGAATTTAACCTACGGCCTTCGGGTTATATCACCGCTGCTCTACCGACTACAAGGTCAGACGGGAGCAGGTCGTGGGAATTTAAGAAATATAAGTGAAATATAAGTGCTACACGGCCAACGGTTGCAAAAATTTAACTCTTCCTTAATTCTCTGTGGACTCGCTGCTTTGTGTTTAATTAATTAATTCCGTTTTTTCCTTTTTTCCAGATCCAAATGAGATGGAAAAGAGATTGCAAGATATGATGAATGTTTCAAAGGTGTGGAAATAAAGTTGAAGAGATGATTTTTTTCGACGGTGACTGGCGGGTACTTGGAAAGAGTCTGAGTGAGCCATTGCAGGAGTAGATACGCCCTTCCGATTGCCAGTTGGGAGGCCCTTTCACTGAGCTTCGGGGGACTCTGGAAGCTGCAATAAGCGACAAAAGGGTTGAGGACACGTACCCCGTTTTGGGAATATTGGACCAGTCCCTTCCCCTTAAGTTACTGTTTCCATCTAACCACCTCCCCCTAACAACGCGTTTTTTTCGCCAAGACTTACTTTTTTCGTTACCAACATTGAATAGGGAAGTAGGGAAGAACAAGTGGAAAAGGTATCGTAGAGATGATTTCTTCATAATTGTGGTCTTTCCAGTACAGTGTCTCGACTACTTTTTTCGCTCATTTTAGGCCTGAAATGCTACTGTGACTAAAAACGCAATTCTTCTTTTTCTTTGGATTTCAAAACTATGTTAACGAAACATCAAATGACCCAACTATTAAGCCTTGATTTCAAAAAGACGCCTGTTGATTTTAACTTGAATTTTTCCATTTAATGGTCCGCCATTACAATCCTTAAAATCTTGGATCGAGGAGAAGATGAGGTCAAAGACTCACTAGTTAAGAATGCGATGCGTGTGGACGGTGTTGCTGCGGTTCTTAAAGACGTGAAAATTTACTTGTTCTCACTGGTCTCCTCCTGTTGTGAAGTTGGTCACTGCCTACAATGTTGGTCAAAACTCGTTATGGAAATGTGACACACCAATATAAAAAATAGTGGTCACTACCTAATTTGTCTGTGATGAAAGATTAACTTGTTCATACTCCCCCCCCCCCCCCCCCCCCCGCCGCACCCCCACCCTTCCATCCCTTTAATCCAATGTTGGTTCAGAAACGGCCAAAGGCTTGCACAGTAATTTTCACCACATTATCAACAGTGGTATGGGGGAGCGGGGGGAATAAATAGGCTTTGTTTGTGAGTGCATGTCCTATGATGTCCACGCCAAGATTTTTCCCAAGAGCATTGTCCAAGATTTTAACTAAAAGGCAAGAAACGAGATGGAACCAAACGAGTTTCTTTTCCTCTTGGCAAAACGCAAATTGCTTTCGAGTTGCATGAAGAAGATGCTAAACTTGTAATGTTTCACAGGCCAAGGCTGAAGCCAAGCAAGCCCTTGAGGAGCGCGATGCCATGGCAATTGAATTTGAGGAATACAAGAGAGCAAACCAAATTTTGAAAGGTGTGTAATACCATAACTGGTGACGTTCGGGTTAAAATAGCGAACTGCCTTACGGACAAGAGAAATGACGTTCAATCAACTTCCACAAATTGCTAAATAAATGCATACCGCATCAGACATTGTTATGGTTTCTGTTTTAACTGTCTCAGGGCGTTAATCAGTGAGGTTTTCTGTTCAAGTGACATGTATTGGCTTAATAGTTATTTGTTAAACCAAAAAAATTATTGCGTCTTACTAACAAAGTTGAGAGGGACGAACTCCACCTTGATTGTTGACTCAAATGCAAAGCACAAGGCAACTTGTTGAAGCCGGGAAAAAAAAGTCAAGATTCGAGAACCTACCGGAATTTCGGCAGAGAAAACAAGGCCGATAAGCTATTAATAAGTCGCTTGGTGATCAAGTCGAGGGGTATTTGACAGGATGGTATTACAGCCTGCTAATATTTTTCAGTCAGAGAGCGTGCGTTACTTAAGATTATTAATGTAGTTTTTTTTTTGTAATTACAGAGAAATTGGAGGAGCTTGAAGAGAAATTGATGCATGTCCAAGCTGCTGCGGAGCAAGCTGCTCTGATAAAGCGTGAAAAGGAGATTGAATTGGAAACATTACAGCGTTACTTCAAATCCACCGAAGTAGACTTGCACAGGTAAATGTATGTTATTCATTGATGATGCTGGTGATGGTGATGGCAATCAGTTGTGATGATGGCTCTTCACTCTTACGAAACAATAACTTTAAGTAGGAGGGAATGATGTTTGCAATTCAATACCTTTGAGGCGTCACACCCATGCCTCCAGTCACCCTCCCTTCCCTATAAAGAACGGGCTTATACCCGTCCATTGCGTTCTCCGAACCCCAAATCCCCAACTTTCAAAATACAAGTTAAAATCTTTGTGCCGCCTCAGGTTTCGGGGCCTGCTATGGCCCTGAGGGATGTCTGTAGCATAACAAGGTCAACACCAGCCTCACTTTCATTTAAAGGCCAGGTAACAAAGCACACAACTGTTAAGAGGTCTATTGAAAGCGGAAGACCTTAGACAGCAATGACCGGAACCAGGTTGCTGACCAGCGGTTTTCGTTAAAACAATGGTTTGCTGGGGGGTGCTCAGTCTCGCGGGCTCAGAAAACCTGGTTGTGGTCATTGTTATTTAAGGTTTTTCGGTCTGTTGCAAGTAATTAGATGCAAGCTCAAATTTGATATCCAAGACACGAGACACGAGTGATGTTAAATTTGGGAGAAGTGCAAGGTGGACGCGTCGTTACGCCTATTGAAATCCGCGTGCGTCTAATTACAAACATTTCTGAACATGTCTGGTTGCTTGGTTTGTAACTCGAAAACTTCCCTCTTTGATTTCAGGAAACTGACTGCTGAGGAATCCGCGCGAATCAACACACAGAATCAACTGCAATCGGAACAAGCTAAAGCTTCCACTGCCGTTGTCGATGCAGACAAATACAGGTACACGTTGGAGATGGTTTAATCCTTCTCTGGTGTAGGGAGCAAAGAATGTGACGTACAAAGCTACGATTGAAGACCCAAGGGGTCGACCATTTCTACCGTGTTGAAACAAGTCATGTTGAAACGAAGTTGAATCGATGCTGAATGGGTTTAAAAGCACTTAAACTTTGCTTTTAATAACCATTCAACGTTTCTTTTGTTTTCGCGAATGTTGAATGAAGTTGAAACCGTCTGCCCTTGGGTATGCGCGTGCGCACTGATCCGTCTCTCCATGAGGTATCCATAGTAACGTCCGCGGCTGCAACCTGGGACTGAATACCAGGCCTCTCGTGAACCTTGTTGAATCAAATGTCGATGATGTGTTCAAACCGTTTGCTTACCCAAGCAGTCAACATCGTTCAACTCGTACTTAGCTGGACAATTTAAGACATTGTCTCTTCTGAAAGTGTCCAGCTAAATGCGAGGATCTCCTCTCTCATTCGTCTGTAACTCGCACTTGAAATATTTACATTTCTTGTTTGGATTTAGTTGTAACTTAAACGGCGGTAATTGCTCTTAGAGGTAAGGGAAACGAACAGGGGTTACCCGGGAAAGTGAGGGAATTGGGGGTACAAGAAGACAAATACCCCACGGATTTTTTAGGCGGGATTGGAATGGGAAGTACAACAGAGGAGTCAAAGGCAGATGAGGAGACAAAAGGGGCAAAATGTACGGGACGAAGAAAGGCATGGGATCGTTTACAGGGAAGGGGTTTACGGAAAGAGGAATTTCCATAGGATTGCGAGGCGCCCGGGAGAGAAACGGAAAATCCCAAAAACAGTGACTTTGGACGAGACTTAAGAGGATAGGTTGGAGGAATCCATATCTTAAGTTGTACTTCTCTGAACAGGTTTTGCATGGTAGGACAAAGAAAAAAAAGTGCAGTAACATCAAGGCTTGTGCGTTGAAGATAATTCGATTGTCTCCATGATTTTAACTCTATGAGTTCTTTAACTATTTTAATCCTTCTCTCTTCTCTCAGACAACTGTATTTGGAAATCAAACAGCAAATCGAGGAAATCGACGAACGCTCAAAGGAACAGGTGCGAATGACATCGGTACTTATTCATTGCAAAGAGTCATTAGTTGGTTCGCTTATCCAATTTTTACGAACTTAGAATTGGAAGGTCGTTTGAGATTCGTTGCAACTTTTTCACAAAGATCGTACACACTTTAATACCACCTACCATGAAGGAATCTTCATTTCTTGAGCTCTCGAAGCAAAGGCTCCGTTGACCTCCGGCTGTTTCTGTTTACGTGGCCTCATTCACCACAAGTTTTTTTCGAGACTTGAGTGTTTCATAAATTAACAACTTATGATTCCTGCTTAGAAATTTGAGATAGAAGCGAAAGCTTCTGAGTTTGTTTTTTAGATCGTTTTCACGTGACGTTATTAAATTCTAAAATGCAAATTGCGACATTTTTACCTGCACAACCTTGAATATAATTTAGATTTAAATCTTTTCACAGCCCTAGCGTCTTTGTGTGAAAAGAACGCGTTTTCGTGGCAAAGCGAATTCCAAATGTTTTTGTTGATTTCCGGCGGACATTTGAAAATGGCGCCTCCATACAAAATTCTTAAAAGTTTCATGAGACGTTTCGGCCAATAACTAAAAAATGGTGTACCACACAGACTTGAGACTTTGAGAAGTTGTTTGTGTGTTAGTCTTTTATGACGTTTTGTTTTCTTGGCCTTTTTCATTGAACGCTTTCGGATTTTTTTTTCGTTGCGTTGCAGTAAAAACGATCTATTGCGTGTTTTCCGTAGAAAGGAATTACAGTCTCTAAATCAAATGTTGGTTTTTGATGAAGGGAAAACCGAAATACCCACTTGGCCCAGCCAAACCGGCCACATTTTGACTCGGGATATGTTTTTCCGAATAAAACATTTTCGGATAGTGTGTGGGGTCTTCAGTGTTATACACAGTTCATGAACAAGTTTTGTGAAATGTGGCCAATGTTGTATAGTCCCAATCGGAGAAGACTTGAAGGTCTTTGAAATTACTATTCTGAGTGGTGCACTTTCTTCGCCGCTGAGTTATTTTAAGACCCTTAGAGTTGATCCTCTTGGGATCGGTGCGTTCTCCGACTTCCCAAGATTTGCGTGTTCCTCTTGAAATCGTCTTATTTATGTGTGCCTCACCCGAGAAGCCCCTGCTTAGGAAACGGAATAGAATTGAAAAGATAAACTCAGCTTAATCGTAACGCCAATACGTAACTTAATGATTTTATATTTGCATGTTAACTCTCACCAATCGTTTTTTTTAGCTGTCCAACATGGAGGCTAGAGCTCATCAAAACTGGGTGAGTTTTTAGGCTTTTATAGTGTCGTTAAATGAGATTTACACGACAGGTTCGTTCGAATATAACGAAATTAACCCAGGCCTCTGTGAAGAAGGTCCTCATTTCGTGAACCTGAGGTTAATCTATGCTGAAGCCTTCACTTGAAAAGCTTTAATGCACCTATCAATGTTAAGCCGCTGGGGATGAGGGGGAAGCAGTCATCTATATTCACCTTGTGTGCAGTGAATTTTGTTTCCAAGCGAGCTTATATAATACTAAAAACGAGACCGAAATACTAAATTTCATTTTTATCGGCTCACTATTTGTCACATCATACTGTAAGTCCTCTTATGGGGCTTTTTTGAATATTTCTCTCTTTTATATGAAGTTTAATATTTTATTTCCGTTGTTCCTGTTTACAATTTAAGTAATTAACATGTCCTATTCTTTTTTCCTTCACAAAGTATGTGGTTCTATATTTAGTCAGTCCTGTAGGGCATAGTTTCAAGTTTAAAAGCGGAAACGTTTTAGAAACCGAGTTTTTAGCTATAATATTTGCTGTCTTAGTGATTAAATATAGATAATGGCCATGAGCTATAAAAAGATGGCAATTAAGGTAAACAAAAGTAGCATAACAGTTCACGAAAAGATACCAGAATTTCCCTGTTGTACTGCCTTGTTTAGTAGTATCAGTTGAGACAGTCCTCAAAATTTTAAAGTCATTTCTTTGTTACCATTATTTCCTAAACCAATCGTTAAACATTAAGACCTTCTCGCGTCGTTTTTCCGCGCTTTTGCCTTGGCTGTAAATGTTTGCTAGGAAATCGGGGCAGATTTCTTTCAAGCCCTATGAGCAATGGCTAATTCGGCTTCGAGCCACATGCTTGTGACGCCAGACAGAGGCCTTCGTATGTCGCTAATTAGAGAAATGGCGCTATTGATGTCTTAAAATTAATCCGCCGGGAATCTTTATGGCGAACGTTTCTTTTGAGATTTTTCTTTTTAAAAAACCGAGTTACGTGAGTTACTTGGTCCTGGTTGGCGACAACCTCGTTCCCAGGGCTTTTCACCGCCGAGAGAAAAGCGGTGAAAAGCCCTCGGAACGGAGAAAGATGTTGGGTTGGCTACAGATGCTGTACTGATGTGTTTTCGTTTGTTCTTGTCTAACAACAGCTTGACTATCGCGCAGCAGTTAAGGAAAAGGACGCTTTGAAGGAAGAAAATGATCTTTTGAGAAGGAGGCATGGCTTGATTTAAGAATAATTTGTATTATTTGAAATTTTATTCAGCCTGTTAAGTTCGTATGTAAAGCTGAATGTGTGATTAATGTCTAGGTTGTATGATATGGAAGTCAGGGGAAGCCGACCAGGTTCATCTGCGAGCAGTAATCAGATGAATCATGGTGAGTCACACTTAGTAGTTTTTTCATCCGTAAGCGAAAATTTTGAATTCCAGAAGAGGAAATCTTTATAACTTATTCCACGCGCAATCTCAAATTTTCTTTCAATTCGCGTTAAGAAACTTATTTGATTCCCAGTTATTGATTACACTTTGGATAGCAAGTCGAACTCTGTTACAATTTCAATAAAATGTCAGTCAGACAGCTATTGAGAATGAAGATAATTATCAGCCAAAGAGGTGTGATCTTGATATAACGCCAAATTCTCATGACTATCCGACAAAGAAATCTATGGTACTAGTTCGGAGAATGAACGTTTCGATCTTGGAAATGAAAGGGTTAACACGACTGACGCAAAACTCTTCTTGAGGTATTGTTCACCTCAAGAATGAAAAAAGCGTGTATGGAATTGAAAACATTTTTGTGACATAAAAAAACTTGAGCGACGCAATGGTGACTAGTTACAAAGTATTATAACAAAATCGTAACTTCCGGTAGTTGATACTTCCGGATTTCTTCCGGAAGTATAAACTACCGGAAGTTTACGTTTTTGTGACATGTTTTTTTTCTTTTCAGTAGACGGGCGGGACTCTCCACGCCAAAGGTAAGCGTTATGTGTTCATAGTGGTCAACATTTTTCTTCTGTCTCCCTTGCAAATTTTCTTCAAGTGCTTTTATCATCAAAAACATCAATTCTGCGTTTTCTTCGGATTTGAATAGAGGGAAACTCTCATTGGAGTAGACAGTTCACTTTAACTGAAAATTTCCTCTATAATTGTCTGCCATAACTTGCGAGTTTAAGCCCAATGAGAACCTGATCGGCGAGGAAGTGACTTCAGAGTAAACATGAAGTGTGTACGTGTATGTGCTTTCCAGTATATTGCACGAGACAAGTTTTTGGTTAAGACGCAAACTTGTGTTTTAATTACTCAAGTTTTCAGTTCTTAGTTTCAGACGCGATGGGAAGAAGGGTTTTTAAACTCGTTTTATCAGTTGAAAAATTGCAGAAATTAGAACAATTTGTACGAAGAACAAGCGAACGATCGATGCAAACATCCTTTGTCCAAGTGGTACTAAGGTAAATTGTTTTGCTTCATAGCCCGCACATGTCTGGTGTTCCTGGTCATGATAGTCCTGTGCCATTTGCTCCAATGATGGGTAGGTCTGTCCATAAATCTTCAAAATGTAATTATACCAATTGCAATTGTGCGAATGCGCGAGAAACCCCCATCCTAGAGGAACCGGCCCCCTCCTCGAAAGCCAACGGGTATTTTGTGGCGAGAACTAATTTCTATCAGTAATAGGTTAATCGTACACGAGCCACTTAGGCTCACACAGCCCGGTTTCTGCAGCATGAAGCGAACGAGAGGATTGCCACTTTCCCCCTCTGGACGGGATGCCAGTCCATTGGAGTGATACCCTTGACGTTAGGTTGCCAGTACCCATTTATCCACTTGGGTGGGGAAAGACGGCGGGGAGTTTTTTGACTTGTCCAAGGAAAAGAGCGCGGCAACAGAGTCAGGCCTCGGAAGTCGGGCGCGCTAACCACTACTACAACAGATAGTAATAATAGCAGGAATGAAACGAACCGTTTTATGCGGGTTCAATCTCTGTCAATCTTGCAGTAGTGCATTGATATTAATGTCTTGCGTGACTGCCGATATTGCGTGACTGAGGATATCCTACCTTTAGGTATATTATAGCGTGACTGTCGAGTGAACTGATTCATTCTTGTCATCTATTGATGTTTTAGGTCATCCACCCCCACCTCCTCCTCCTATGTTTCCAAGAAGACATCCAGCTGAACTACTAATGACTCCCCCTCGTGCTCCATTTCCTCCACCTGGTCACGTGACTCCCCCAGTAACTTCAACCCCTCAGGTATGCTCATAGTAGAGTGCGAGAATAGCTTTCGTATTTGTTACCCCTGATGTTGGAAAAAAACAATTCTTTTGTTTAGGGTTTTAGATGTTTGCTTTCTGGTCATGCTTTTTTCAAACTAGACAAATTAAATCCATGTTCAGAAAATGGCGTATTTTCGTTTCTGTGAAAACAAATTATCATAATTCATAAGTGGATTTGTTTGCGTTTCGAGGGCAGATTCCGCTTGTACCCGTAAAAGAAAAGAAGGAAAACTCGGATAGAACACAAAGGAACTCCAAATAAGGACTAATCCCTTGTGAACAAAATACAAAGCTTTCCCTTACCTGCAGCATAGTTAATAGAGGGGACTGGTTTGGAAGCTCGGCGAATATCAAAGGGGCAAACAAAGATGCCAAGATTTAGGTTGGAAAGTCCACTACCGTGCACAATCTTTTGTTTTGCGCTCATACACCTTGCATGAATTACGGAACCAACACCTTTCTGTTGGTTAGTTCCTCAGTACGGAATAAACAACTAGTGTGTTTTGTGCACGGTCAAGGCCAAAAAAGAGAACAAAACCTACAACAAAGAAAGTTGTCGGGTTTCATAACCATTCCCGTCTATTAACTATGCCTGCAGAAAGACCCGTTACGAACCATCCACATATTCTTCTGCTTTATTTATGAGATTTTTTTCCAACAGTCGATAACTGCTAACCACGGCAAGACACTGCCCTTCCAATGTTGAGTGTATACATTTTTGAAAAATTTACCAAACTGAACACTCGCATTTGAGATTGACAGTGAAACGAAAACACCAAACGTTCGACAACACTTTCAGCTGCTGTTCTCCAAACTACTTCTGCGTGTTTTCTTGGTTTGCATCCACGTGATGAGACGGCTATGTTGGTGTACAAAACGAAGAAAATGGCCCCACAAGTTTTGCATAATAATAGAGTCAAATTCCCAAAAGACATTTTACTGGATTGTTCTGCACACCAACATTTGGCCGCCGTGACAGATGCCAACCATCAATATGCAAAGTTTTAATCCGACAACTTTCATGGATGATTCACTGGGTCGCCAAGTTGGGCATGCGCAATTGGGGTGCGAAAGTTAACTTTCGCATGGTCCACCGAAAAGTCTGTTTTCCGCCATTAGATGGAGAGACAACTATATCCAAGAGGATCCGACCGCCTTCCTTGCCATGAGTGCTTTGAAAAAGAACCTAGCACACAATAATCTTCGATAAAAATGATGGCTTTGCTCGGTCGACCAATGCTATCACCCGACGACCCCTTCAAAACTGCTTTTGACGTCTAAAACGTCAGAGTCGAACAGCTTTGCGCACGGGAATCACAAATCAAAGATGTCGCTCCGATTGCGCAGGGTCAATGCCAATACAAATGAGGCAAAGGTCATTTTCTTATACGATTGCCCAGCTGGTGACCCATCCCCTTTTAAAACCTGCGAGTTTCTTCGTCAACTTATTTCTTGATAAACCAAACCATTGCATCATTTGTTTTCCTTTTAGGAACCACCCAAACCCGATGATGTTGATACCAAGAATACTCCTAAACTTCCTCCACCACCTCCTCTCCCTATGGCAGGATTTGGCCCCAGACCACTCCCCCCAATGATGGGTATGCCCAGATTTCCACTTCCTCCTCCGATGATGCCTCCCACTGGAAAGGGACCAAGTAAGTATCTGTCTGTGTCAAATCAACACTCATGCATGCTCAGTTACCGCCAATTTCAGTTTCTGTGCTTGCTAATAGATAAAACCAGGAGCCCATGTGTAGGAGCGAACAACTGCCCTTTGTGATCTACCTAGCCTTTCACTCAACAAAACAAACACTGTGATTGGTTGGTTCTTGGTGACGTGCCACTGATCAAATTCAAATGTAACCCGATCGGGATACAATTCCACAGTTGTTGTCCTCTCCGGATGTTTTGCTGCGATTGACGGAAAAGTCTAAAGATACAACAAAGCACTTAATGTCTGGTCCCTCGGGAAACTGGTTAGTTTTGTTTTCCCTCGAGTCCTGATGTCTCCCACGACACGGGAAACATGAGGACTCTCGGGAAAACAAAACTAACTGTTTCCCTCGGGACCATACATTGAGTGTATAATATTCCCGTCACGGCGTTTTCACAGACCGATTTATTATAGATTGAATTTCACGCGAATGAGACTACCGTGGGAGCCCGATGACCAATCACAAGAAACTAAATTGGCGTGATTGCGTCACCGGTCCGGAAAGGCCTTTTCTTCTGAGGGAAAGGTAGTCTAAAAATAGATCGGTCTGTAAAAATGCCGTTGTTCGTTCCTAGTAATGGGCTCCTGATAAAACTTCCCGCTCTTTGCTCCGGTTTGTTTCCCGCGGTTTTCTCGAGAGACGTCCTCATGATTTCCTGTGGCAGTGTCCTCTTAAATTGGAGTTAGCGACATATTGCATGCTCGTGTCTTAAATTGATACAAGCCTTGTGTTTCTTCTTTTCTTAGTGCCAAGAGGACCAATGCCGCCTCCTCCCGCGATGTTGAGAGGACCTCCGATGCAAGGCCCAAGGCCATCACCTTGAAATGATCCCAATGAAGATGTATTTAAAATGAGATGAATTGCGTTTTAATTGAATAAAGTATTGGTTTTTACGGATGTCTAGTTTTTTTGACCTTTAATTACTCTACAACGTGCCGTTAACTCGGTTGATAAGTGTCAATCGTTTTGGACATTCTCGCCTTCTCAGCGAATGGACCACCATTTCATTCTCCTTACAATGCAGTGTTTTCACGTGACGTCAAGGCGGCTGTGTTTGTGTCCTCAATAATCCTCTGGTAATTGAGCTCTTTTTTTTTTTTTTCGTTGGAAAAACAAGGTTACTGATCATGTCAGTGTTAACACTCTATACCCCCTCCTTATCAAATATGCGCGTCATGAGATTTAAGATTGAATCATAATTGGAATTGTCTCGTTAGTGTCCACAAAAAAACGTATTGAGAACAGTTGAGAGAATAATCATTTTGTATCAGGGCTTAGTATCTAATAATTTATCTCGTTGCCTGCATACAGGAGCCAGAGATTCGTAAGGAGACTCGAAAGTGTTTTTCGTTTTTAGTGTTTGTGAAACGATGAAAGATACCAAAGAAGGATATTTCATAGTTTTAGGCTAACTATAAATATCTTTGCAACTCTATTGTTGGGTAATACTTTAAGAGTTACTTATGACGTCATATCGGTTACCGTGGCAACAGGCCAGGTCCACAAAAAGGCCCTCTAAATGTCAGTTTTTGAAAATTATCTGAAAAACTAAGTCGGTGACCTACCGTTTTTATTTCTTTGTTGGAAATTTCCACAAATTCTTTAACTTCTTAGAGAGTATGACAAAAAGTTATCAAGTAGAATTTGTGACAGAAAATTGTATTCGATAACTTTCCCCGAAACTTTTTTCATTTAAAGTGGCATCGTGAATGATGCGTGCATGCAAAAAATCGAGATAGGTCACCGAGCAAATTTACGAGATAAAGGCAATTATTTCCGGTTCACGAGGTTAAAAGCCGCATTTTCACTTCCGGTCTGTTGTGCGCGCTAGTTTTAATCGACTATTTTCACTATCCCATAATGCAATACGTTTTGGGGGTCTTTACATAAAAACAAGACAAGTCAGTGAACTGAATATCTATTGTTTTAATGCAAATACCCCCCGCTCTTCCCCCCCCCCCAAATGGAATTAATTATGGGATCAGTGAAAAAAGCGAATAGAAATTTGATTCATTCAGCTGATGCGTGTTTCTCAGTTATGAGGTGGTGTGTGTAAGTTACGCGCGCGTGCGCAGTTAAGAACCCTTTCGAGCCTCCTTTAAGGACGTCCGTGGGTTCGTCCGCGCGGAAATCTTCCCACATTGAAATTTGTTTCATTTCGCGCCTGAAGTTAGATCATAAATTAGTTCTTCCAAAAATGAAAAAAAATTGGGGGCTCACCGACTTTGATTCGGAGAAAAAGGCAAGGGAAAAATGCCCTAATTTCGATGAATAGGCCATCATAACAAGATGGAGCCTCATCAACTCATCCGTCGAAAATCATAAAAAAAATTTAGATTGAAGGTTTCTGTGCATGCCGCTGGGGATGTCGTAAATAGTAGAGTTAATCCTCTCCGAGCGTTGTAAAGGAAAAGAACTTCAAAAACATGCATTAATTTTTAATTATAAAGTTAGTAACGTAATAAAAACCAACCCCATTAAATTTACGCAACGTCGCTGACTAAAACAAACCTTCCTCGAGTTTTCAAAACTTTCAACCACTACTCGATTAGCGACCTTTTCCAGCCTCCCGGTCCTTTCTCTTTGACGTTTCATGATGAATTGGAAATAAATGTGCCATTCTTTAGCCGACCTAGAAATATTTTCCCGCCGTTTTTGTCGCCATAAGATCTTAACTAATGCTTGATGTAATGCGTGACATATTACTGTCGCGTTACCTGTGCAGTAAGTTGCGCACAAACAATGAGCGCGAACGTCCTTAAAGCGCGCCTCCGCGCTACACTGCCTTACTCTTTTTCACAATGCTGTATTTCAATCATCTACGGAATGAAGTACAGGTGTCAGATACACACAGACAGTTCAGAAACTACCATCTCGTGAAGTTCATCGCAGATCTGCAGTATTTGGATCTCTGCACCGATTTGAAAACGGTCAACGTTTCAATGACAGTGATCTGCCTCGTTTGTTTAGCAGGTCTCGGTTTTAGCTTACGGCGAATAATTCAGGTTTTTTGTCTCACTCTTCTGAATCATTTAGTTTTAGTCATGCCAAAGGGAAAGGTGATCTTGCTAGAATAATTGCAACCCCCCAAATGAAGATCACGTTCACACCAAAGAATTCACAGTTCTCAGTAACAAAATAAGATCTTTTATTCGGGTAAGATGGTACTCTGTTACCGCAAACATCAGAGATCGTCAGCCAGAAATTCAACAGAACCACCTTGAATAAAGCGTTTCGTAGCGCCATACCTTCGATTATGCCCACAGACCTGATCGTTAGTCACCTTGGCCAACACAATAAACAAAATAGTTGGCAGATTCAATCCGCTCTTGAAGTGAACAGAAAGGGATAAAAGTTAACGATGATCCAACGGGATATTTCCTGAGAAGATTTGAAGTCGCGGCAAAAAAAAAAACTAAAAAAACCGCATTAAAACTAAAACTTGAGGGATTAACAGGTGGGAATAAAAAATTTCGATTTAAAAATCTGATCAAAAATTTAATGCTATACTTTGGAGCCCAAACGTGCAAACACCGATTTTTCGTCTGCGCTCGAAGTGAGTCCCAGAGATCGTTTGACTGGTTTTACAGTTTGACCGGTTTAGAAGGTACTCCTTTTCGTTTGACTGGTTGTAACACGCTGTGGCTTGTATAGTCGAAATCAGCGGGTGTTTCGTCGCTTGATGGCAGCCTTACCCTTGGATTTACAGGTTGAACTGTTGTTTCCGCTGATGGTGAAGCCATTCCTCCCAGCCGACTGAAGACCGACGTTTGCCCTTTCTTCTGTGAAATGTCAGAAAAAATGCATTGTGTTTAGATTTTCCATACAAGAGCAACACACAAGAATGATTTATACCGCGCGTCATTCAAATTAGAGAAACGATGAGAGGACACGGAAAGAATACGAGAAAACACTTTGCAGCCTAGGACATAATGGGAACTAATGAACTCGACCTAAATATGTAGTGCATTCTGGGAAACAAAGGCGAAGTTGAGGACTCTTGGCGCTGTGCCAATTTGGCTCCCCAAGAGTAGGAACTCTCCCCCCTCCCTACCCCCTTCCCGGGGGAGGGGGGTTTTCCTATTTAATATTCTTATGGCGATGCTCTGCTAGATGGGGTTGCATTCTTTCCGGGGGGTGGGCGTTCTTCTATTAATGTTCTTATGGATGTTCCGCTAGATGGGTTTGCATTTTCAATGGGGTCGCAAATTGTCGGGATTTTGGGGGTAAGAAAGTTCTGGCTAGTGAGATTTAAAAATGAAACTATATACGGAATAGCAAATGCACCAACATGCAGTATTTTTTTTTGTAGAAGGAAAGTAACCCCCCCCCCCCCCCCCCCATTTAGTACCCCTACGTTAATTTCCAAGGCAAGTTCGGAGCAATCGCTTATAGACACGAGCTAAATTCTCGTCCCCAGAAGCTGAGAACCAAGAATAACAATCTTTGGCAAGTTCCAAACCAAGACTTCTAAGTGGGCTACGTACTCATTTGGGAGTGGGTTCGGCCACCCCTAGGCTATTGACTAACCTTCAATTTTGCAGTGACACTTGTTTTCAAAGGTTTAAGTGCTTTCACCTCAGCTTTCTTCGGTTCCTTGGTAGCCACTTCTAATGGCGGACTTTCTTTTCCAAGTCGATCGAACACTGACTGTCTCCTTGCAATCTTGCTTTATTTACTAAAAAAAACCGGAAAAACAATTGCACTACAACCAACAGCTCAAAGGGGCAACGTCACGTTATTTCAGGGTGTTTAGGAGAAATCCTTAGTTGAGCACGAGTTTGAAATTCGAAAATGGTAATGTGGAATTCCTTTCCTGATAAAATTATCGTTACATCCCAAACAAGATGATTCTGGGGGCGAAAACGACCGTTATCCAGTGGTTATTTGCAATGTTTCATTCTACATTTTGGGCGTCTCATGAGATTATACCAGTTTGCGTGGCAGAGCCCCTTTTAGTGAGGTTACTACCATTTCTTTACCGTTTCAAGAGAAAATTTGAAATCACTTCAAATACAAGAACGGTTTTTCGAGTGAGTGCCTAAGATGCTCTTTTGATTGCTTTACCTTACTATTTCAACGTTTTATGATTGGGATGAAAAATTTCACGCTACATTCTAAGCCAATAGGAGTCAAAAGTGAAACCAACAGAGGTTTCCTCACCCGCGTTTTCGCGCGCTAAACGCGTTGCGCTCTGGACGCAAAGGAAATTCTTTGCGTTGCGATTGGCTGCTTGGTCTTTGCAATGGTGCAGTTTTTGGAAAGTGATGAACCTGGTTTGAGCAACCGGCCTAAACAACCAATTAAATGAACCTTAGTTTGTCACTGTGTTTAAGTTATGCATTCCATGCACTTATCGAAACTTTGTGCCTGCAATGCAATGTTACGCTTTGTGTGCCCCTTTTATTATTCACAAATGATGTGACATTTTCGGAGACTATCTGCCCCATCTCCATTACATGTGTAGACTGCGTAACAGGAAATGCACGTGACACGCGTCACTGTTGAGTACGTGACAATTTTCTACCCACCTGCGCTAGCGGCGGCCGCATGTTTTTGCTTCGTGATTAGCTTCTTGCTCCTTTCAGTAGATCCCTGAGGCAATTTCACCTTCAGTGTCTGTTTCTTCTCCTTCTTTTTCTTTTTCACCCTTGGACTTAACTTTCAGCTGTTTGCCTGGAATAACCTTGACACTCTTTTCGCTAAACCTTCAGAAAAGAAAAAACTATAAATTGCAACTTGTTCTTAGTTGTGAGTCTCCGACTAAAGATGTCAGCAGCCGCCAGTATTTAATAAAGTTGCCTGAATACTGTGGCTCCATGAAATAGATACGTTTTTTCGAAGGTTATCCATGTAGTACTTTTACTTCAACAGAGATATCTGTTACAGTGTCATTTTTAAGAGCCATCTTATTCCCACGTGAACGATCCAAGAGATATTATCTCACGGTAATGAATGTGTGCAAGTAATTAGAAGGGATACGGTTGCAGTTATTAAAGCATGGGCAGTCTTTTGGTTGACCCGGGAATCGAACCCACCAATAAGGCCATTTGAGGCAGTGGTACAATAATCAGAAGTGGGATGTCAGGTGAACAGTAGAAGAGCAAAGAGAACCACAGAAGAGCTTGGAAAGCCCACTGAGGACCAAGGAAAATGGACCAAGGACCAAGGAAAATGGCTCAAAAACCCTAACCCTAACATTTGACTTCATTTGCGTTAATCGTTAACTTCAGTTTACAATGTCCCCAATTAGTGCTCGAGCGCTAGAACGACGACTAGACACTTAAATAAACTTCCTTTCCTTCCCATTTTTTACCACACCATAACTCACCTCTCTGACAGTGATTTCTGGCTTTTGATTGGTTGAGGCTCATCTGACACTGTTGTTTGAATTGTTAGCCTCTTCTTCGTTGGTGATGGTGTTGTTTCCTATGGCAGTGGCAGCTTCCACAGGGCTGCTTTTACCATTCTCTGATTTCTTACTGCTCATCCAATGATCTACCATGCGACTTGCAGCTGCAACCAAAACAGCAATTTTGGCCTTACTGGCATACTGTGAACTAATTAACAATTAGACCGTAGCCCTTGCGGGCTATGGGTCAATAGTCCACGAGGCGAAGTCCAATGGGCTATTGACCCGTGGCCCTTGAGGGCAAAGGGTCTAATTGTTTTAGTAACACCCAACTAGTCGGACAGAATGGGCAATAATAAAGCTGGGGGTCTCCAGGATGGTTTGCAGGGGCATTTCCATGTGCTTTGGCTCGAGTTGCTTTTTTGCTCGCTTGCTTTTTTTTCCTCCCTCCCTCCATCTGCCCCCCTCCCTCCCCTCCATATTTTGGGGTAACATTCCACACACTAGTATTTCTCAGTGATGTGTTAACAGGTGCCTGGGAGGTGGACTGTTGCTCCGCTGAGGAGATGCACCTACATGTATCCTCCAAAATACTGGCATTCCAAGCAAGAAAGAATGACCACTCGCCAAAACGCTAAGTCTGAAAAAAATCCACAAGTCAATT
Source organism: Montipora foliosa (assembly GCF_036669935.1). Lineage (NCBI taxonomy): Eukaryota > Metazoa > Cnidaria > Anthozoa > Scleractinia > Acroporidae > Montipora > Montipora foliosa. The sequence continues at coordinate 18,751,154 of NC_090880.1, forward strand.
ATTTTCTAATACCTGTAGATTTGCGTTTAGCACCAACTGGGGTTTGTGTGCTTGGTGAGGGCGATGTGGCTGACTCTGGCCCATCAGTGGCTGCCATATCCATTGCTGTCTTCTCTCTCACACTCTGTAAATTTGCAGGAGCATACCGGTTCATTTTTGCCATTTAAGGCACCCACCACTGACAATACTGATTACTTTCTGCACAATTACCCCTTCAAAGCAAACAGGTCTCACATACAGTAAGAAACCTTGTTACCATCAAATAACCACTCAGTACTATACATGGTGACGGCAACATTCTCTTATGAACTGGTATGCATTCCTCCACTGTATTTCGCTGCCAGCCTTTCTCCATTTCCAAAGTACAATTTTACTTTACAAATGCACTCTAAGCTAAACTGGGAAGATTACCACACTTTCAATAACATCCAACACGAGACATATCCATCTCACTTGCAGCCAATACTGGTAACATCCCCCTTGTTAAAGGTGCTGCTTTGACCAAAAGTCCATTTTTATTTTAGTTTTGATTTCAAACTATGTTAAGTCACCCAAGTTTTAAGCCTTGATTTAAAAAAGACAATTTTATTTTAAGTGGAATATTCTGATTCAATGGTCCACCATCACCAACTTAAAGTCCTGAGAGAGCTGGCTCAATGAGAAATGACGTCAAATACTTAATAGTTTAAGAAAGCAATGCACAGCATACACAGGTGAATTAATATGCAGCACAGGACTTTCAGGCTTTTCAAACATGTGCTTCGCATTTATAATAAGCTGAGTTTACACGCTGAAATTTTAAGTTAGCGAATAAATGACATCACTTTCCCTAGATCCAAACCTCAGAGGTCCAGTTGGTCAGTTTTGAACGCGAGTTATGGCGGACCATGAAATCCAAAACTCCAAAACACTCAAAGTAAACAGCCTTTGGATAAAAATCAAAGCCCAAAATTTTGCCAGTCAAGTGTTGAGCAATCACACTTTTAAAATCTGAAGTAGTAAAAAAGGAAATGATTTTTTGATCATAGTCGCCCTTTAAATACACACTAGACAAAAAAGAAGCTTACATGGTACCTGTGCGTGCACTTCTTTGCCGTGCCTCAAGATGGCAATTATATCACCCATCACAGTAATACCCATGTCTCGTAAAATCTCCTGAAATACAAAGAATAAAAAACAAAGAAGTCCTTCAAGTACTGTACAAAACATTCTTCTTCCTATATTGTTTTTCTGTGTTCTGGATACCCTTCAAAAAAAGCACCTTCCACTCTGCCATTTTTGTACCCCTGTCCATTTTGCTAAGTACACTGTGATTATTTTCTCTTGGTCGCCTCATTTCTCTCGTCATCATCATGACGATCCACCCACATTGACGCACACAAACACAAACACACAAAAGCCAGGCCAAAGAAAATGCAAAAATGGAAGGAGAGATGGGAGAAGACCACCAGTGACACATGAAGCGATGTTCTTACCACATTATGAAGTCAACTGTGATCTATTACTGATTCACAGAAGCACTGCATTAATTTATGGAATCTAATAGTATTATTTTTGTTAATTTCAATATTGATATGACTAAAATCTACAGTCCATAATCATCTTTTCAATTTTCATGGATACAAAAAAACAAAATAAATGCAAACCTTTGATAAAATCTGTAACATGTCTTCTTGAATCCTATTGTCATAAAATATTACTGCATAACTGATTTCAAAAAGAGAAAAGAAACAGTGTGAGGATAATATAAGAGATCAGACTGAATGATAATAATGATAATTTTATGATTATGATGATGATTGTTATTATTATTATTATTATTATTATTATTATTACTATTATTATTATTATTTATTATTATTATTATTATTATTCTACAAATAATAATACGAATAGATGTTGGTTTGTAATAGATTTAACAATAAAAATTTGATGATGATTATAAAACCATTACTCGACGTTTCGACGCTCTCAAGCGTCATTTTTCAAGAGTTGTAAAGTAACTGTTACCCATGACTTCCACGAGGATTTGCTAACATTATTTATTCAAACTGGCAAAGTAACAGTCACTTTACAACTCTTGAAAATGACGCTTGAGAGCGTCGAAATGTCGAGTAAAAAGTTTTATAATCATCATCAATTTTATTGTCAAATAATAAATAATAATAATAATAATAATAACAATAAGTCTCACTCCCCAGGGGTCAATGTACTAACAAAATATAAACTTATGGAAGGCTCAACCTTAGCTTGGAACAAGTGCTCTTCCAATTGGGGGCATTGCAAATCAAAATCAAGTCGCATCAAACTACGAGAAGAAACTGGAGCAGCTGGAGGAAAATTCCCTTGAAGTAGTAAGAGTAGAAAACTAACAAAATCAACATAAAGTCAAGTAATCCTGAGGTCAAAAATTGAACCTTCTACACACTCGTGAAGACCAACCCTACTCCCACTGGAGCAGAATTAGACCTCTAAGCCTTAAAGCAGAGGAATGAGAATGCACTTTGGTGCAGGAGTTTGTGCATTTGCACTGTACCAGCACGTCGGGTCAAAAAACAGCTACATGTACTAAGGAAAAAATGGTGCCCTTTGCACTGTCTCTGAAATTTGTTGGACTTTCTAGTTTTTCTTGAGAGATGACTACAAAGCCTTGCGGCCATCCTTCAACAATCTGATGTGCACAGGCAAGCCCGTGGGTGTGTTACAGATCAATATGTTGTTCTAAAAGAGAGATTGCGGAGTTACAATGTATCAGTACCCATTTTTGTAGTCCATGATACCTGTAGTTTCTAATAGCCGTAATCTTGTCGACCCTCACCCTGGATCTGCCACTGGTCTCCCCGCTTGTTTGAGTAGGTTTATGGCAGCTAATTTATCAGTCAGTCTCAGACATAAAAGAATCCTGAGAACGTTAATCCGCTGTTTGACACTAATTATTTACAGTGCATAGCTACATGAAAGACACCATGTTAGAAGACTTCATGTAAAAGTCCAAGAAACAAAAGAAGAGATACCATTTCGTTCAACAGTCATTTGAATATTTACGTGGTAAAGGCTGGATATGAGTATATTAAGCCATCGGATTTTATACTATCATTCTGGATTTAACATCCACATAATTACCAATGATTCTTTGCATATTTGCATATTCAAAAATTTCCACTCTGGAGAGAAGATTTGAAAGTGAAGATATGCACGCTGAACTTGCTGGAACATGTGGACAGAAGCTGCAAAGAACGTTATCTACAAGACGTTAGACGTTATCTACAAGCTGAAGATCAGGAATCCAAAGCCTTTTATTAAATATGTCCACAATTTCAGAATGTGTTGGAAAACCCGAAAGACTTCAAACATGACCTGGAAAGTGCTCCTTGGTGGGTCTGTCCACCTTTGAGGACCTGGATGACATCACTTGGGCTTGGAATTGCATGTATAATGTTATTGCAAGCAGTCACATTCCCTTACGTAAAGCCAAGGTTAGAAAAATTCACTACCTTGGATGAACAGTGAGATCCGGAAAGAGATGAATAAGAGATATAAACTTTTGAAAGCCTGTGATGGCACACCCGCTACTAATAAACTCTGGGTTGATTACAAATCCTCTAGGAACAAAGTATCTAAGATGCTACGACGTGCTGAAGCTCAATATTGGAAAAAGAAATTTACAGAGACCAAGGACTCAAAATCTTTCTGGAAAACTGTGAACGAGGCCACTGGAAAACCTAAGAATAAACATATTGGCCCCCTCAGAGATGCTAACAATAAGGAAATCACAAATGACTACGAGAAAGCTGAACTGATTAACTCTTACTTCATAAATATTGGCAAGGAACTAGCTGAAAAATTCCCCGAAGCTGATGAACCCCATCAATTCATGTACAGAGTTACCCCCACTGTGCAGGTCTTGGAGGTCAACATCAACAAACTCAAAACTGATATCAAGACAATTAAAATAACAAAGCATCTGGTCCTGATGGCATCTCTTCTCGTAGCTTAGCTATTGCAGGAATATCCGCCTTAGAGGGTATTGTAACTGTTTTCAAGAGCAGCATGACTCAGTCCAGCTTCCCTAACACATGGAAGATTGCAAAAGTTAATGCAATCTTTAAAAAAGGAAACCCAGCAGATGTTTCAAATTATAGGCCAATATCACTTTTAAGTATCCCCAGCAAGCTGCTCGAAAGCCAGATCTGCAACATAATTGATACCCATCTGAACAGCTGCGGCATAAAAAGCTGTAAACAGTGCGGGTCTTTAGCAAGGGACTATCGAATGAAGGAATGACTTACCTCTATGACTGAAGGATGGAAGACAGCAATTGACAATGAGTATGACAGTTGGCCGCAGTCTTTATCGATTACCAGAAAGCTTTTGACACTGTCCCCCATTAGTATTTTATGCGACTAAATTACAAGCCATTGGAATATCAGGATCTCTTAATGGAAGGCTAATGAGCTATCTTACTGATAGATGTCAAATTTGCTGACGTTAATAATTGCAGGTCTGGTCAAGACTATGTACGATATGGAGTCCCTAAAGGCTCGCTTCTTGGAACAACGGATCTACACCATATATGTTACTGATCTTCCTGACCACATCGACTCGGGAGATCTATACATGTATGCAGATGACACTCTCCGTCTACTGTATTGGGCCCAAATGTTGACCAGGTTATGTTGTCACTCAATAAAACATTGGAGCAAGTTCGCCTGTGGAGCATTCAGAATCAGCTAACCATCTAACCACTTAAAACTGAAGCAATGATACTAAGTAAAACCTCATTTGTTGGGCCTATACCTCCCCTCCACTTTAACACTGGACATATCGACCTGGTTCATTACACCACTTGCCTTGAAGTTAAAAATTGACAATAAGCTGACTTGGTCTGTGCACAGTTGAATCAGTGAAGCAATCTTTTACGCAGCCGGTTGGAGCGTTGAAGAGAATGGAGAATCCTTACGAAGAAGGTTCTCGAGGAAATATACTTTAAAACAATTATCCCCAGTGTAACGTATGGAATTTCGGTATGGGGACATTGTTCTTCTTCCGCACTGAACTCTCTAAAACCATATTCATGCAAAGAGCAGCTCGTATTGTGAATAACCTCGACAAATGATGGCAGATGACACATGTCTCATGAAATCCGACTGGCTGCCCAATTCTTACTTCTATAAAAAATCTGTACAGTTTCTCTTTTTACACAAAGTATATTTTTGGAACAACGACCCAATCGATCTGTGAACTGTTTTCTAAAAGAGTTTCTTCGAGATCTTCTCGTGTTCCTAACCAATTTAATGTCATTAGATTTAGATCAGAGACCGGCAGGAACTACCTACCGATACAGAGGTCCTGATTATTTGGAATTTTGTCAATAGATTAGTTATAAGTAACCTGAAAGTTTTTATTCTTTTAAACAAAATTTTCGTAACCATTGCTAAGAGATTGACAATTTTTCATTTGAGAACAGAGGAAACAGTAGGCGCCAACAAAAAGGACCATTTCATTGTACTTTTAGATGTATATGTTAGTCTTAGTGAATACCATTTTATTTGTATACAGTAGTTCTAAAGTTATTATTGCAATTTTATTATATACGGATAATTCTTAATATTAGTATAGTAGGTCCACATCAGCCCTTTGGATGCCTTGCACACAACCGACTTATCAAATAAAGATGTATGTATGTATGTGTATGTATGTAAGAAAAAGTTGCGGGGATTCCAAAAATATCCAGATGTGTGTTGACAGGACATAAGGCGTTTTCGAATTTATTTGCCCGTCCACACAACCTGTGCTAAAATGCTGAACTCCACCTGCAGTGCTCTGCACTCCACTTATTGATATCATGAACCTCTGATGTCACCACATTTGAAAACTCCGTTTTCACCCATCCACATAAATATGGATGGATAAAATCCAATTCCAAAACAAATCTTAAGTCTAGAAAGTGTTTTCAAAAAACCTTTATTTTTGGAAAGAGGCATAAATTGTTGATCATCTATGTTCTTAACCCCTTGATACTCTGGTAGTGAGAGAGATTTTACTCTGTCTAATCAGACAATTTTTACTTGTTAACTGGGAGGGCATTCCTTCGCGTGTATTGAGGTGTCAATATTAACGGGTTAAATTTAGTTATTTTTTATAGAATTGAGTGATATTTGGAATCTTTTACCGGAAAACACTTGTAGAGCTCCAAGCTTAAGTTCTTGTAAAGAGCAAGTTAAGAGGTTTTAATGAAAAAGTATTTGCTTTCATCATGTTAATAATAATAAGAAGGAATGATAATAATGACAATTAATAATAATAAATAATAATAATAATAACTTAATAATCTAATAATAATAATAATAATAGTAATAATAATAAGGCATAGATTAAAACATATTAGCAAAATACCTGGACATATTTTCAATCTCCGAGCTACAGGAAATAACATATATATTTTTTAGTTAGTGTAACGTACAGACGTGAATGTAAGGGTGATTTGAATTTCTACATTGGCCTACATATATTTTTCACTCGTACCAACGCATGTATGGCCAAATTTATTGTAATAAATACATAAAATAAATAAATAACTTGCACGTTGAATAAATAAAATGATAAAGTGATTTTCATTATTATCAAGACCCGATAAAAAGAAAAAAAAATGTACAGAACAAAAGACCGGTATCGATACCTGTGAGTCAATGATAAATGTAGTATGATTCCCAGCTTACCTGTTTGCAAGGTACGTTTGGTACGCCAGCTTGTATGAAGAACTTCGTCCACTTTGTGACTATAATATGAAGAAAAGAGGACTCAAATTATCTTCAAGACGATCATAACCGACAGGAAATGCATGATCCCTACCTTGAACACTCATTTTCCGCGGTTAACCGGCGATCGGAGGTTCAAGACGCTATCTTTCTACAATTTACATGTATTCTGTTGACATCAAAGCCAGCGACCGAATGGAGACGCATTATGGGATGTGAAGTTTAGATTTCACTTCGTATAGGTCGAAACGAACTGTCTTTATAATACGCTTTGTCGAGCTAAAAATCCCAGCAACCAGGCCTGGGTTGCTTGAAGGGATTTATGAAATAATGACTATTGAGAAGTACTGAATCATATTGGTCAAAGGTTGACCTTGGTTTAGTAGACCAATCCTAAAGATCAAATTTACCTGGCTTTTCATTCAAGCTAAGATAATTCCCCGAATATTTGTTAATATTAAACCTGGAACCGCCGCATCTCACTAAAATGTAACGAAGTCAGGAAAAAAACACAAAAAAGAAACAAAAAAGAACAAAAAAATTCTGATATATTCATGATACTCAACACTAAAGAAGAATCCTCACCCTATGTTATGTAGTGTGCTCTACTTAAGCAAGAAGACAAATCATCGGGTGAGGAGGCTTCTAGGCCCGACGTCATCGTGGAGATTTATGAAGCTTTAATCCTTGCACGAGTTTCCATTTGCCTTATTGGTGTAATAAATTACAATTCTCAAAATTATGCAACGGTTAACATACACCAATATATACTTTGCCAACCTCATCCTCACCCTATGTTATGTAGTGTTCTCTACTCAAGCGCACGACAAAACATCGGGTGAGAAAGGCCAACGTCGTCGTGAAGATTTAAATCTTTGCACGCGCTTCCATTTGCCTTTTGATGGAATAAACTGCTTGGCAATTCATGCTTGCGAACAAAGAGGAACAATTGTCAGTAAATTACACTGGGTTTGCAGTTTCTAGCATCCCATGAAGTACACCTCTCTCTGGCTTGTGTCGCCATATTATTTTTTTCCGGAAACACGATGATGACGTCATGGCGATGGTCGGAAAATTACGATTTTCTTGGCTCTACTTCACCCTATGTTATGTAATGCTGACCGAACCGTGCATGGTTAGGGCTCAACCACAGGTGACCCAAGCTCAGAATGAGCATGACCGACAAAAATATAAGGATTTGTTTGGGAATCCCAATAAAAAGCTTCAGAAGATAATTATATGAAAACCTTCTCAATTAAAAAGCCTAACCTTATTGCCAACGTGGGTAACTACCTTCCTGTGCGGTTATTTTCCAGATCCGACGCGATTTGAGCCATTTCTCAATTTCGTGGTTGTCAACGGTTATAATAAAATCCCAAGGCTGAAAACCAAATTCTCAGGTTCCACCAATTTGAGTCAAATATTCCTAGATAAACTGTTCCCACGGTCACAATTCCACATCACAATCAATTGGCAAAGATTGAACTTTCATCTCAACCCAACATCAACGCAATACAAGTCCTGCGAGCGACCTCAGGCGGTAATATTGCACGAAAACAGCTTTCTAAACGTACGCTTCCACACAACAGTGGCCACGGCTTCGACCGTTGATAACGAACTGACCCTTACCGGGGTGGCAGACCGTAGTTTTGTCAACCGCAAATTTCTTTATTCCCTGGGTCCAGACATGACTGCGTTGACTCAAGCTTTCAAGGAATTAACATGCAAGTAAACTCTGTTCTCGTAGGATATTGCGCTTCGAATATTTTGTGGCTGGACTTACTGAAGCCAGTGAAATTTAATTATTTGCATCTGAGAGAAAACAGTCGTGTCGGTAGACCGAGGTGAATAAAAAAAATTGCGGTTGACAAAACACGGGAGGAAGTTTTATTTGCATAAGTAATGTTAATTCCTTGAAAGCTTGATAAATACAGTTACGATCGCGAAGAGCCTACTACGTGCAAGTCCTATTAAGGTCGGTGTCTACTATTGTTATTGCGCATACGTTGTGCGCATCTCGAGATACTCGGATTTCCTACCGATGATGTTTACTAATACAGGGATATTTTTGCGCGGCTTAAAATTATGCAGAGAAAGTAGATCTTAGTAAGAACTATTGGTATCCAAAAAGAAAATTGGGGGTAACCGTGTATTTTTCAGAGATAATTTTAAAAGCTTCAATTTGAGAAAGAACGCCATACATGGCTTTGTATTTTAAAGCTTTTTGCAAATATTATTCATGAATTATCTTTGAAAAATGCCTGGTTACCCCCAATTTTCTTTTTCGATTTCGATAACACTTGCTTAGATCTACATTTCCCACATAATCGTAAACAGGGGAAAAAATACCTTTTAATCGTGGGTAGGCACCGTCCTCAAAGCCTGCTGGATCGTTGTCAATGACGACCTCAAAGTCGAGCGCTGGATGGGAGTCCAATAAGTTCAAAATCCTGCTTGCTGGCGGTGAAGAGCGGGTATTTTTTCCCAGGAAAGTTAAATATTAAACAAGATTGACGTAGCGACACTCAGGTAATGTTAAGCACACTGTACGGTGGGTTTTCTTTGAAACCGTCGTTGGCTACTCTCGGCTATAGGGGTAGTTTGGAAAAGTTTGTTAGATCGGAAATGACGTGGATATACCGGCTGGATGCAGTGTTATGTCTATTTATAAGATTTTGCGGGATCTAGTGAACTCTAGTATGTAGTGTGACATCAGATAAACATTTTTTTGAAGTGAAAGCAGTGACGCAAGGGAGGGTGAAACACCAGTGTAGCAACAAAAAAAATTTGCAAGTGAGAAACCATTCTTGTAATTAATATGGGTAAGTGAAAACCGGTATCCAGCTGCAAAGGTTCGAAATTAACAGTGTATTGAATAATGCGGCCGGTGACCTCCAGTTCTAGGTAGCTAATATGAAGATTGTGAAGTGCTCAATTACTTAAAAGAAAAAATTGACATCGGCGGATAGTTCTCGTACAAAGAACAACTGAATTCGGTCATTTCCAACATACTGCTGCTGCAAGTTCTGCACCGGCGATTTCATCATGTTGTCCACTGGTAAGATTAAACAATAAATAACTTATTCATAACATTTCCAGAAGGTTGAATCCAGCATTTTCACTCTTTAGCTGCATTGTATTTGCGTCATCACGTAGAACATGGGCTGTAAGTTTCTAGGTCAGCAAACGAATTTAAATGTCAGGGGCATCCAACGTCAATTTTCGGAAAATATCTGTTCGGAAGACGATTTGAGACTAGAATTTTCGGAACATTTGTTGTCAAATTTCTTGCTTGTCTGCCTGTCCTAATATTTTCGATCATCTAAAAATTGGTATCATTGCCCATTTTCAACGGATTTTTACCCGAAAAAGGTCACCTAGAATTTTCGGGAGCCTTTTTTCCGGCTAAAATTTTCGAAAAGGTAAGTTTTGATCCCTATAATTTTCGGATCACTAGACTTTCAGCTAGGAAATCCGAACGGATGAAAACATTTTAGGGGATAAAAGTATGCCTATATCTATTGTTTAAATACTAAAATACGTTTAACAATGCTATTTTAAGTGATTTTGAACTACATTCTCGTTGGGTGCCCCTGAAATGTGTCACACTGAAGCTCCCAACACAGCACCCATCAATTTGATTGCTCCACTGCTTGTTATAAATTCGGATTTTCATCGAATTCTGTAAGATGTGAGTCTGTTTGAAGCCTCTCGCTAGTGAACATCTTCCCCTCAACGGGCTGTGTTTATTTGTTGTTGTTGTTGTTGGTGGTGGTGGTGGTGTTATGGTTGTTGCAGTTGTCTGTCACAGAGGGAGGTCAATTTTATTGTTCAAAGGAGTGTAGAGGATTACTTTTAGCCAATGAAATCACTGCCTAGTAATTCTATTGACCATTTGCTGCACAGAAAACTAAACTAGAGCATTATTTACTGGCAAAACGAAAATTTCCAATAACTATCGCTGGCTGGGAAGGGTTTCAACATGATAAATGCCGCTGGCTGGCGCCCACAGCGAAATATATACCTTCCTGGCTAGGAAAAGGCCTCAAAATAATGGATGCTGGCTGGCGACCTCGGAAAATAATCTCTTGCTAGCTGGCTCTGAATTCGAAGAGCGGATATTTATTTCCCAGGGTAGTTAAATATTAACCAGAAATGTCTTAATGGATGCCCACATATCGTGTAAGTCAATAACAGATGAATTCAGAAAAAGTGTTCGTTGGTCGAAGACAATTATGATAATTAAGATAATTATGAAGGCGAATATTTGTGTCACCAGTTGTCACCAGTGAAACTGTTTATGTTGTCAGTGTGCGTGATCTACATCGTCACGCGACCACCCAGGCGTGAAAATTACATTAAAAAGTCCTGGCGAAAATTTGCCTCTAGAAACTTCAAAATCTTTACGTTAACTAGCAAAAGCAATCATTCTGAACTTAATGATTGAATATGAGATAAGTAGAATTAGATACTGTTTCTTCTTGTTGTCCATTTCCATCCCGGATGAAGTGGGAGTTTCTGAATATTACCTGGCCACCATAAGAGAGTTTAAAGGTGCGTTTACACGACAGTGGAAAAATGGCACTGGTCCGATAAAAAGTGGAACGGTTCCAATCAGTTTTGTAAAGAAACAGTGAAACTTTATCCGTTCCGCTACGGGACCATAGGCGCCTATGGTCCCTTCGCGGAACATGCTATTTCTGACAGTTGTAGCCTGCGAAATTGGCAGAAATGGATATTTTGACGGCACGGACCAGAGGACTGGGTCAAGCTGTCCGGTGGGGATTATGGGTAATTTGTCGTACAAATAGTGAGCCGTTAGGGATTTGAATCAGTCTAGGTTCAGCTTTCTTCGCCTACTTTTTTGTTAAATTTTCCCCTTAGCCTCCATAGGGTAGTGGCACTTGCATAGGGTTTGGAGAATACGTTCCCTCATTCCCGAAGGGTTTTGGGTTTTCGTATCCGGCAAGTGCCCAGTGTACTTTTCCTTACAAGTTTTTAGGAGCTCAGTACCATTAAGTATGCTTATGTATTGTATTGTTATGCTAGAGCGGAGTTTGTATGCATATGGTTAGCAAAATAAACCGGCTTGTGGCGCTTGCTGTCCTACATGCCCATGTGGTGATTGAGTTAGTCGTGTTGTGTCTGATTGGATAGTGGAGTCAAAATGGATAAAAGTTCACTGTTTCTTTACAAAAATGATTGGAACCGTTCCACTTTTTATCGGACCCGTGCCATTTTTCCACTGTCGTGTAAAAGAAACGACGTAAGAAAGAAACGACGAAGGCTACTACTACGACAACACCACAAAACAAAAGTATCATTGGTTAAAAGAGCATACATAATCATCCTGCACGTGCAGCACAGATTGTAGCAATTATGTTTGCGTACCTCGACCTCTGCATAATGACGACGTGAAATCACCAAATTTGAGGTTTTGAAGGCAACGTGAGCACGCACCAGAGAATCTTTCATACTGTGTTTTCACTCTGAAACCGCTCGTACCAATTTATTTCTAGGGTACTTCGCCGCCCATATTGTAAGACATGAACGAGACTGAATAATCGCGAGAGACTTTTGATAGAGCCAAGTTATATTTTGAGGTGTCGTTTCTCGTCCGATACTCGTCGACCGTGGCCGTCGTAGATCTTAGAAGTCCTTATTATGTTTTTGAAGAACGACGCGTTTACAGACGCAAATTTTGCAGCTGCTTACAACAAACATAGGTAATAGCCCGCCACATCGAGCCCGTTACTGTAAAGGGCTGGCTACGCGGTACGCGGAAAAAATGAATTCAAGATGGCAAAGTATCTTAAGTAGCTGGCTACGCGGTACAGTACGCAGAAAGAATTAAATACAAGCTGGCTACGCGGTACGCGATACGCAGAAAGAATTAAATTCAAGATGGCGAGGTATGTTAACTACCTGACCACGTGGTACGCGTACGCAATGTTAAAAGCGTGCTTAGGCCTAATCACTGAAACCAGCGCTTAGGCCTAATAAGTAAACGAGTGCTATTTCCTGCACACGATTTCGTGCAAAGTGTAGTTAGCCAAACCGTAAACTGAAAGCTAAAATGTTGAAGAGGGTTTAGGCCTAATCACTGGAACGAATGCTTAGGCTTAATTAATCAGTAAAGGGTCAGTAAACGAGTGCAGTTTTCTTCACACATTCTCGTGAAAAGTGTAGTTAACCAAATAGTAAATTGAAAGCGAAAATGTTAAAGAGTGCTTAGACCTAATCACTGCAACGAGCGCTATTTTCTTGACACAATCTCGTGAAAAATGTAGTTGATCTAACCGTAAAATTCACAATTGATCACTTATACTTAAGTCGCGAGTCACGCTTTAAGAACGAGAAATACTGTTTTGAATAAACTACCTGCTTCAACTTGAATTTATTAGTTTCTGCGTACCGCGTAGGGTATTCTGTAGTTAAGCCGGTAAGAGAGTGAAAAGTTCGCATCAGGCCTTTTTCATATGATTTCGAATGATTTCGTATTTCTGACTTGAACAGAAACAGCCGACCGTGACAACAGGAAATGGGACGTCATTGCCATAGCAACTCAAGTATTGATTTAATTGTAATCCTCTTGTCCAAACAGGATCGACTACTTTTTGAAGTGTATTTTATTTAAACGATTAAATGAAGTCCTAGTCTTGTTTTTGCATGTTTGATGTATAAAGGTTGTCGATTAATTAACATAGACATGGTTACTATCAAACAACATTTCGAACGGACAGTTGGAATTCTGAAACGTTATTTTACTACTTGAAAACCGCCCGTTCGTATTTACTTATAGGATTTTTCCCGCAAACGAGATGCAAAAATCGCGCAAGATTTTATTTAAACATACAATTGTACATAGTGCGAACTGTTAGACACGAGGAATGTACGTGTCGGTCACTACCCTGCTTGTGAGGGCGGGTAAAGGAATTGAAGGCGTGAGCTTGCAATGGAGGAGAACACGATGTTTTCATTGAATGAAAATTTTTTCCATGTTTCCCATTCATTCTTTTTTTTCACCTTACGTGCACAGCCAACTTAACCGCATTTTTAGAATAGCATATTGCTATATTTTATGGTTTTTTGGTTAGAAATTATTGACAGATATGGCCAAATTTTCCCTCCCCACCCCAGACGAAGCTCTTTTAATCCTGTGAAAACCAGCGAGCGCGCTAATTTGATTGGTTGACAACATGTCCTTTATATGCACTCAGTGTATTTGCTTTTCGAAATGTCCACTGGAATTCAGGTATGTCATTTTTATCGCGGATGCTATTCTTTTTAGGAGAATTTAAAGGAAGAAACCGTCAATATCTTGTTCTCGATTCCAAGTAAAGAAATCAAGGTAAGTTAGCTGTAAATCATTCATTTTTTTTAGCTTCTATTTTTGCATGAGGGCGTGTGGCATCTTGTCAGCGAAACCTGTTAAACAGATTGGTCACAGAGAGCTTTCCACGTTAACACAAGTAGACAGCCACATGGCGATTATGGTGAATGAATATTGGAGCCAAGTTTCAAGAAATTGCTTTTCTTGGTTTGAATTTTTTACACCTCTGAGGTGGAACGACCTTTGCTCGACCCAAGAATTAAATCGGCTACGGATAAATTTCGACGTGTTGTTCTGTGTGACACGTGTAAACTGCACAAACTATCGTAGTGGTCCATAAGGTTAAAAGTATTTAAGCCCAATCAAGAGTGACTAATTTTAGCGAGGCAGTTCCGTAAAATAGGTTGGATGTAAACTATGGCTAATGTCAAATTCTTAAATAAGGATAGTTTTAATTTCCTTGGCAAGGACACAATGTTTGATGATTGCTCTCGTGATAAATACAACGTGAAAAATGCGTGATGTGCTTCCATAGTGAAATTACTGAATGCTGGGAAATGACCTCCATAAGGTACCATTTATATATGTAGTTTATGTATCAGATGTGCTTTCTTGTGGAAAGTTCAGAGCACTTTGCATTAGTAAACGACGCCACAGGTAAGCTTACATGACCCAAATGTGTGGACGCTGCTTTGCGGTCGGTGTTAATAGCTCTGATGATTTTACCGGTATAATTGAGCTCTTTCACCCGCTTTCTTCTGATCTGGTCCAGTACCGAATTACACGATTACACGATTTGTTATTGAAAAGGAAGAGGTAGTGTTTTCTTTTTGAAAGTCCTTATCTGATTCACGCCATTTGCAAGGGCGCTGCCTTCCTTTGTGAAGCAATATGTAAGTCTACACATATTGTTATGGTCGTCTTGAACAATATCGCATGAATTCACAGTTTTCTTTTATGAATTACGTGGATTCCTTTCCACTTATTGATGTTCTGTACTTGTACAAATGCATGTACCGGCAACCTATTTCCTGACCATTGTTATTGACATCCTAGTAGACTCGATATCTGTTGTTAGCAGTTTCTGATTAAATTTTATAACATTGTATTTCAATACTGCTTTCCTTGCTCAAATATTACAGGAATGTTATTAGCAATTGAACAATCAAGTTGATTATGTAATGCCTTGCAAGCCTTTTTTAAACTTTGGTTTTGTAAGTTAAACACTGCACCAACATTGTAAAGATCTCAGGCTTGCTTGAATCTGGTACAAGCATGGAATGTATGTTTTCTAGGAATTCTTCCATTAATTAGCTGCTTAGCCCACGAGCTGGGACAATCACTTGACCTATTCATCCCAGAAGCATCCCCATTGAGGAGTAGAGTATTTTTGTCTGGCATTGACAGAGGAAGATCTTAGAGCCTCACTCTCAGGGATGTAGGGAAGCAGGGTTGTGGCATTGCTGAGAACACTGGCCTTCCATTGTGACCCAGGATCATTTCCTCGTCTCAAAACAACATCATCAAGTTTTTTGATTCATCCACTCTTCCCCAAGATATTCTTTTACAGGACTTTAATTTTTCCTACTCTTTGAAAAGCGTGAGAACCATGTGATGAGTGCATTCTGCAATTGTTTTTTTTCTAAGTTCATTTTTGAAGCAATTATGGTGAAAAATAATAATTATCATTATTATTGTATATATATATTAGGAAAATGGCAACATTCAAAGTTCATAGTCCAAATGTCCAGTACACAAGTGACTTCATTGAGAGCAGGTACATCTATGAAACAACAAAGGTGGCCTGTAACTCCAAAGGTGGATATATTGTACATCCTGTTGAGAAGCAGTATACCTTCAGAACTGAAAGACGAGTTCCCAAAGTCGGATGCATGCTGGTAGGATGGGGAGGTAACAATGGGTGCACCATAACTGCTGCTGTGCTTGCAAACAAGTTGGGTTTGTCTTGGGACACAAAACATGGTGTAAAGGTAACATTTCCTCTTTTTTGTGCATGTTTCCGTGATGTGTATCCCAAGTGTAGGAGATATGTCCCAAGGCTGCTGCCTAA
>NC_090880.1:18772315-18802315 GCF_036669935.1 Montipora foliosa
CTCAAACCAGATGCTAACTTCAAATTTAATTGAAATCCCGAGTACTGCACCAGCCCACCTTGTCAGAAGCTCTTCCAATGATTGGGGATTAGCGCATTCTTAGGCTTTGTGTTTTCCCTGCAGTTTTACAACTTTGGCCATTAGGAATATCAGCAATGCAGTATCAACCTGCTCTGTCCTTTCAATTTCTTACTGTACGCCAATTTGGATTGTTGCTTTGTCCCTAACACAGGGATAATGGTTTGAAGATGCTATCTACTTAAGGAAAGTAGACAGCCATTTTTGACTTTGTTTATAGTGTTAGTCCTTGTCAAGCCTGTACACTTTTGTAAGTAGCCAGTGCGTCTCACTCTATTCGCCGGCTAAAATAGCTGGCTGCTGGCTACAACTGACAGCCCTGTTAACATTATGGCAGTGGCTATTGTTATGTGTCACAGGCCTCTTACTTTAATGTTTTTTTTGGTGTTGATACATGTTGTCACTGCCTTATCTCCCTAATACCACGGCACTGAGTTGGTTACTTTTCCAAGTGTTTGTGGTATATTTTTTGTTTGTTTATATTATTTATTTATTTAACTTTTTGAGTACTTGGAGATGATTACATTGTGGTAGAGAAGATGTTGGGGAGGGTGACTTTTCCTGAATGCGACGCTGGTAATAGGTTTTGAGATCGTATTGGCATTGTGGTGGGAGTTGGTTTTTTTGTTCTTGTCCGCTAGATGAGATGATCTTAAAAACTGTGTGTGAGAAAAAAGTGACATCGTCTCCTGACATATCAAACTCATCTCATAAAGAGAACTAGGGTGGCAGTTGAGGCAGAGTCACTTGTCTAGTTGTAATCAGGAGTATGGATGCCTGTGGTCTGGTTTGAACCTTTTAGTTGCTTTTCCAATATTAATGAGGAAGCATTTAAATGATGGTACCAGTGTTCAGGTGAACTTAAACTGGCTTGACAACAACTCTTAAGATCCTTTTTCATCAGAAGAGTTTAAAGGACCCTACCATAGGATCTCCTAAATTTCTTCTGTACAAAACAAATTTTACAACTTGTTTATTATAATTTAAAAAGTCTTCTCTTTTCTTTACAGAAAGCAAACTATGTTGGTTCTCTTACCCAGTCGTCCACAGTTTGTTTGGGAACTGGTCCTGATGGAGATGTGTACATACCAATGAAAGATCTTCTGCCAATGGTTCACCCCAATGACATTGTTTTTGATGGTAAGTTTTTGATAATCTGATCTGTTAATAGTTGATGAATGTATTACGATAATTCAGGCTTGATAATTGATGCATACTTCATAACACTGCAGATCCTTGAGTTCCAATTTAGGCCAAGGGTATTGTAGTGTATGCTGCTGATAATATTATGGTTTGGGGATTTGTAATAGGTGAAATGTCAAAAATTAGAATAATAAAAACTATAATGTTAAAAGTTATTGAAGTAACTTATTGTGACCTGTAAACCATTATTATTATATAGCCTGGGACCAGGCTCCGCGAAAAGGAACGTGGCGAAAAAAAAATTGGCGAGCGAAGTGAGCCGAGTGGGGAACTGGGGGAGGGAAGGGGTGGCGGAGCCTGGAGACATGCCTTATATGCTGCCAATCCACCCTGAATGCCTGAAATGTCAACAAGTCCATCAAACTGTCAAAAAGTTGACGTCATGAAGGAGTCTTTGCATGAATGCACCCAAAAGTCAACAACACGATGCACATGAGTTTTCGTGCAGGAGATATGCAAATTTGTCACTTGTGCAAATTTTTTTTGGATTTTCAGAACTTTGGTTTCAAAATATTCGACACTCACAAAGAAGCCTGTATCGCTTGCTCAATCTCGACATTCTAGGGTCTAACCCCTGAAGATGTCTTTTTTTTTTCTTGTGAAGTTACACAACGCGTTCATGACTTTCACTTGTTAACATTGTGCTTCATCATCTTTCAACATCCTCAGTCTGTCAACATTTGAGCACTTTGGCCAATGAGATCATGATACCAAGATCTGGTAGATCATGTATCAGTGGCATGAAAGGCATGTCTCCAGGCTCCCCCACCCCTTCCCTCCCCCAGTTCCTCGCTTGGCTTGCTTCACTTGTGAATCTTTTTTTCGCCTTGTCATGGAAAGTTGCAATTGAGGCCAAAGGTTTCAGTGGGCTTTACCCTTCCAAGTGGAATTAAGTTTTGTGAAAAAACGCTATTGGTAAAAGTAAACCTTTGACTGTTGTTACTCACTGTGCAACCAGACTGGATGGACCTATCCACAAAAAAAAAATTTAATGAACAATTTTGCTTAACCTTAACTGTTTACTAATACCCCAAACTCTGTCAAATCCAAACAACAGTTCAAGGACAGCTACAAAATGGCCAACAACTCACTAAAAAAAAGCCAAAAAAGAAGCATACAGATAATGCAGGGTCGCATGACCCAAAGCGTTTAAAATCAAAACAGGAACCCGGCTGCTATATACACAGACATTGCCAATATTGTTATAGCATTTACCCATTATACAACAGGGCCTAGTTGTTTAAGGTCAATCCGTGCAATTGGGCCCAGAATTACATGTACATTGTACACTTCAATGTTACTAGGAAACGATAGAATACCACACCCTTAAAGGGGTTGTGTCGCAGCATTTAGCCAATTCACCAACTGGAAACTGGCAACCAAATTAAGCGAAACGTAAAAAGAACTACTTAGAACATTAAAGGAAGGTTTGACTGGTGATAAAACAGCAAAATTTATACAAAAGGACCGAGGCGGGGATGTGCAAAAATAACAATGGATTGCGGTTTGGTTTTTAAAAACTGTTCAGCCTAACTTTTTTGCAAAACTTGTTCATCTCTGTTGTTTATCACTTATAATTATTTATGCTTGACAGATACTTTTGTCACAAAGCTTTGGTTTGTGCTGTTTAAAAATAATTTCTGAGTTAATGTTAGGTTGCATAGCGAGAAGGGGCGAGTAAGTGGTAAAACGACACATAGTTAACTGCACTGCCATGACGCAGCTTCTTAACATTTTATAATGTGGCATGTCTTAACCACTGATTTATATTTCTCAGGTTGGGACATCTCATCGCTCAGTTTAGCGGATGCATCTGAGAGGGCTCAAGTGTTGGACTACGGTCTCCAGCGTCAACTCAGGCCACATTTGGAGAAACTAAAGCCACGGCCATCAATTTATTGCCCCGACTTTATTGCAGCCAATCAGGCTGATCGTGCTGACAATGTTTTGTCAGGAACGAAGCAAGAAATGTTGGAGCAAATTAGAAGAGACATCCGTGATTTCAAGAAAAAAAATAGCCTTGACAAGGTAGGTCTAGGCTAACTTTGGTGGGGAGGTGGAGAGGGGCCCCTCTGGGGAGGTGGGGTTGCCATTTTAAAAAGTGATTTTTAAGTAGAAAATACCTTCAATTAACCACTATATCGGAATAAAAAATATATTTATTTTTAGTTTCCTCCTCTTTTTCTTAGGTTATTGTTCTTTGGACAGCCAACACTGAGCGGTTTTGTGATCAGACTGAAGGATTAAATGATACTGCTGAAAACCTGTTGCAGTCCATTGCACGCAATGAAAATGAAGTGTCCCCTTCCACAATCTTTGCTGTTGCAAGCGTCTTGGAAAAGGTGACTTCACTATCCATAAAAATTTACCGTAATAAGGAAGAGGGTACCTTCAATCAGGGGTTTTATTGGACGCCGGGACCCGGGTACTAGCACCTGTCTATGCTGAGTACAGTACCTGTCTTTGCTCAAAGGAAGTCTCAAGATCAAAAGCCAGACTTACTCTATCACAAGGTCCCTTCTACTTTAAAACTCAATGAAACCCCTGCTTGAATGCATTTTTGGGCACATTTTCATTTCATTTAAGAATCAGAGCACTTCAAAGAGCCCTTCAAAGAGCTACAGGGCTTGAAATTGCAGTCTAAATTGCCTTTGCGACTAAAATACCTGGAGAAGTCACAAATTTGTGACGTCTTTTCACCTTGACCCTTTCGAAACAAAAGGGTCAGTAGTTGCCACTTTGTTGCTACTTTTGCCAAAATAAACAAATAAAATAATGGCAAAATTATTGTCTCTCACCGTGCTTTTTTCTTTTAATGTGAATATATTGTAATAATTGTCGCATAATTTAGCTGCGATGTTACGTTCACAATAATATTCCATTCCTTCAATCATTGTCAGTGGTTTCTTTACACACAAGTACTGCGGGTTCATATTTTGTTTTACTAAACCACTGACAACACACTGCAGCACAACAATTTTGCGACTCAATTTTTTGTATCCTGTCACAAAATTGCGACTGTTTTTTTTTTTGTTAATTTCAAGCCCTGAACTAGTGCCCTGCTATGAGAACGTTTTCTCTGCATACTCAGATTTATCCCAGTTAGACACAGTCTTTTTATTCCCTTAAATTGTCCAGTGTTGCCCCCAAGTGATTCATCCATAACCCATTGAGTCTGAAGTAGAGTTTGCTTGTATGATAAGGAAAAAAGAAGCTAGAGTTTTCAGTTTAACCTTGCTGCTTTCATTCTCAGTGTTCATACATTAATGGATCACCCCAAAACACAAACGTCCCGGGGGTAATTGCCCTTGCCAAAAAGCATGGTACATTTGTTGGTGGGGACGACTTCAAGTCTGGACAAACAAAGATCAAATCTGTTCTTGTTGACTTTTTAGTCAGTGCTGGTCTGAAGGTGTGTACATATAATGTCTTTCATTTGTTGTTGTTGTTGTTGTTTTCCTGCTGCAATCATTTTACAAAGTTGACATTAGTTTTACTGTCCGCAGTACTCTCATTAGCATGTGCACTCAGTTGTGTTGCACAGTTTTGTGGCATCTGCCCATGAAATTGCCTCTATTTCTGCTACTCACGTTGGTCCAGTCTTAACCTCAATACCTGAAGTGGCTGTTAATCGAGCATATCAATGAATTGTTTCCTTTTAAATAAGGTGATTGCCAAGAGTGACATTTCAGAGGATAGAGGGTTTTGGGGTTTTTAAGTGTCTAATGTTATTTTAAAATTTCCTTCTTAAACCTTTGAGACTTGTTATTCGGTTGGGGCCAAAGTCACTCTATTATAATCCATTGTTCCTTAGTCTTTCCAAAGTGGTGCGGGGGTTGACATAAAGTAAAGGCAAGCAATTTTTATCCTCGAATTACATCCAGTGTTTTTAAAGACAAAAGTTGGCTTGCAGAAATACTCCACATACTCCACAATAATACTCCCTATTTTTGTTTTAAAATAAAGCCTTAGAACCTGCTATAGGATATTAGGTTAATGTCTAAAGAGCTCAGTCGTTTTTAAGGCCACTAATTTGGTACCCCATTAACATTAATTTTGCTTTCACTTTTAGACTCATAGTGTCCTGCGATAATGAATTTTGTTTGAAAATCTTGCATTAAATTATTAGCCAAAAAAAAAAAAAAACCAAATTATTGCAAATCTTTCCAATCCTCAAGGTCAGCTTCATGAATTTGCTTAGCATTATGATCGGCTTATTGGATTGTGTTTCTGATTTGTCAGACTTAATTACAATTCTCTTTCTTACTGTCTCCATTACAGCCTGTGTCTATTGTTAGTTACAATCACCTTGGAAACAATGATGGCAAGAACCTTTCAGCTCCAAAACAGTTCAGATCAAAGGAGGTGAATATTATTCCATTTGCAAGATTAACTCATTAAAACTCTTTGGCACTTATAAGCTTGGAGGAATGTCCCTTACAGTGCTGTGGCGGTTGCTCGAACAGCTCGCAGTAAGGAGGTAACCATGGCAACACAACCTCTGTCCCCCTCCTGGAGGCAGCAGTCACACTGAATAATCAGTGGAAGTCTTGTACTGAGCTGAATCACACTTGCCTTTGAGGGGGGTGGGTGGGAACACATCGAGCAAAGCAGTGCTAAGATCTAGTATTTTTCATTAGTGTTTATGAACAGTGTTATGAAGATTCTAGTCAGCCATTGCATCTGTTTAGCATGTTTTCAACTGTACGTTTTTTGCAGATCTCTAAAAGCAATGTTGTGGATGACATGGTAGAGTCAAATAACATTCTGTATGAGAAGGGTGAAAAGCCAGACCACTGTGTTGTTATCAAGTATGTTCCCTATGTTGGCGACAGCAAGCGAGCAATGGATGAATACACCTCGGAGATCTTCATGCATGGACACAATACTATTGTGTTGCATAACACCTGTGAGGTAAGTTGGTGGATGGAGGATTCTGGAAAGTTGGTCCTCAAAAGTCAATCCTAGATTTGTGGTAACATGAACTGGGTTTTAAGTTGAGCTTGTCGGTTAACTTCTACCTGACTGGTCTCAACTCAACCCTGTCAGGCTATGATAATATTATTTAATAATTGGTTTCATCCTTTCTCTTATGGTGAAGTTTATTTGAATGCCTTTTGGATGGACAATATTTTTGTCTCTTTGCACTGCATACAAGCTGTAAATACCATCATGTGTATGGTAAATGATGAAATCATCATCATCATCATCATCATCATATAATCTCATGCGTAGAGTCCAAAAGGAAAGCCGAGTCTGGCCTTGATGTGTCGAGGAGGCTTTTGTGTTCCTTTGATCCGACAGCGTGTTACCGCCTGGATCTCACTCCTGGTAGAGTTACCCTTGGCAAGCCGGGGATCGTCTCTGAAAAAAATATTTAATGTTTTTGTGTTGCGAAAAAGGACTACAAGAAGGACTAGAAAAAGTGGGGTTATTCAAACGAAACGACTCCAGTGAAATAGAGCGGAAAGAAATGTAAATATGATATCAATCCTACGCGAATGCCACAAATAGGTTTCAATCGCACGGGAATATTTCAACCATACGAATTCTACCGTGCTCATTTTGTTAAGAGCTGGAAACATCTAAGCCAAAGCATGAAATTTATACGCTCCAGTTTCTCTTTGATAAGAATTTAAGTCAGAGATTTTAAATTTCGGACACACGAAGCCCGTCTTCTTGCAGCGACCGTACGCAAGATTTCTCAGGGTGTAAAGCGCACTTCCAGAATCTGGAAGTCCGTTGTGATTGGTCTGCGTAAATTCCGGCTCGTTTCAGCAGACGCTCGTGGGGGAGGAACGCCTGTCGAAGCCCGAAGAGTGTCTGCATGGGAGACTAGTTTAAACCCCAACCGAATCAACACGCAGGATCTTAAAGTAACTGAGGAGAAGGTGCTGCCTTTGCAATGATATCTGCAAATGGTTAGACTTTCAAGTGTTCTCGGATAAGGACTATAAACCGTAGGGCCCCGTCTCGCAAATATCTTCTATATTCATAAGTTCCCTGTGGGACGTTAAAGAACCCACACACTATTCGAAAAGAGTAGGGGATAGAGTTCCCAGTGTTGTGGTTGTCCTGTTCTCTCCAGTAGAAGTGGCCGGCTTGACAGTGATGTCTCTAAAAAGGCTTACAGTGTATGAGGCCACCTTAGTAGAGACAGCCGAGTACTGGAACATTTTGATGAAGACGAGGAACATACTTAAAGGGAACATTGGCGTGTAAAAATTAAACGCCTGGCATTAGACAGCATAAAATTAAGTCTCACTTCCAGGAGTCAATGGGCTAATTAAACAAGACCCTCAGGCAACATAAGGAGAACAGCGATTTCATTACAGAAAGGAGACCATTTCTTTTTTGTTTGGTGTTCTTGTTTCGTGCTTCCATTTATTTAATTCCATTGTGTCCCATTTTTAAATCCAAACAAAGGACTCCTTGCTGGCTGCACCGATTATCTTGGACTTGGTTATCCTGTGCGAGATTTGTGAGAGAATCAAGTTCAAAGTAGCTGGCGACCACGAATTCCAGTCTTTCCATCCAGTGCTTTCTCTTCTCAGCTACCTCCTCAAGGCCCCACTTGTTCCTGATGACACTCCGGTTGTCAACGCTCTCTTCAAGCAAAGGAGCTGCATAGAAAACATATTCAGGTAGTGATGCAACATCAAAACCTTCCTTGTAGCTTTGCAAGTTGTGAACCCACACGTAATTTATTGTGATGTTGTTTGTCTTTCATAGCTCTAGTCTTGCCTCTTGTTGAACACTTCCTTCATAGCTGTATACTTACAACAGTGCGTACAATTGCAAGCACATAAATACAAAAGCAATTCATGTCTATTTTAGTCCAAACCATTCGCCCTTGTCACACGGCGGCCATATTGTCCTGGGAGGCCAAAAAAGCTTTGTTTTACCACGCCAAACCTCACCCCGTGGTTTCCACTGCGAGGCTTGGCGTGGTAAAACAAAGCTTTTTCGGTCTCCCGGGACAATATGGCCGCCGTGTGACAAGGGCGAATTTAACCCGTTTACCAAAGGTGTCGTCAACTGAGTCAATTTTGCATTTTCCTGTGCATTATTTTTTTTCTTTTGTCAGGGCCTGTGTTGGTTTAAAACCTCAAAACCATATGTTACTTGAGCACAAACATTCCAGAGAAGTAAATCATCAATTAGAGAATGGACCCAAATCAGATATGCGCACTCACTTGGAAAATGGGTTTAAATTCAGTGGCTCCATCAACGGGGAAATTAAAGAGAAGAGGCACCCTTACATAAATGGTGATTCCAACTGCTATTCACAAGTCAAGCAAATTATCTGATCTCATACTATTTAAGACATGATGATAGTATTACAGCGTGTAATAACTCGATGCGGCGTCTGGAGTTGCCCATAAGGGTGTTGATTTTTGTTGAATGCAGCCGTAATGGTTTTTACAGCACACTGGGAAGGCATATCTGCGAGCTAACCAAAGAAAGATGTCAAATTATTTAAATTAAATATGTACCACAGCCCCCTTAACGTTTTTGGCAGTTTTTGGGAAGTGGTCCTGAATTTAAAAATAAGATAATATTTACCTCTTTTCGGTTACTTTTAAATATTTTCATTTAGACAATTTTGAGGTGCTTCATGATTTTTTTTTTGTCAAAAGGCTATAGGCTAAGTACGCCATTTGCGAGTCCACGTCTTGCTTCTCTTCAAAGCAAGTCTAAATGCGAAGTTTTTGTGATGGTAATTAGTTCTACTTTACATGTGAATAAAAACAAATTTTCATAAGGAGAACTTCGCACTTAAATTCGCTTTGAAGACGAGGGAGACATGAACTGTGAAATGGCCTGTTTGATTTCAGTAATTATGCAGTCATTCTTAAGAAGGAGGCTAAAGTACACCTTATAGTATTGTGGTTTTGTATGAACTTTGTCTTTAAGGAGTATGAAGACAGCGTTGATGCTGACTGTTATTGTAACTTTGGCAGGTTTTATTTAAAGGTTATAATGTATCTGTAAGCTGAGGTATTTCTTTTCTTGGAGTTTTCATTATTTTATTGTTAGCAGGATTGTATTCTTGTTGTCACTCACCTGATAGAGGCCATGCTTCTTTGATTTGTTTTGGTCGAATGGAGACGAGTCAGTTTTATCAAAGTAAACTATTTATCTTTAATCTTAGACAATTTTCTGAGCCATTTCCACGGTGAAGTTTCATTCCTTTTTTCTCGTGTCTGTTAGCGTCAGACGACAAAGAACTTTGAGGCTCTTATATGGTTCTTAGTATTGAAAAGTGTAGCTTTTAGTTTTGATCTCTATTGATGCAAAGATGCGTTTAACAAAATTGTGTCATCTTTCAAGTAAGTCTTAAGTAGTGTGACACTGCCCACTGAAATTGGAAACAGTTTGATTTTCATCCTGAAGGTTTGTGTGAATGTTTTGTTCGGAAGAGGTTGATGAAGTGTGTTATGCTTACTATTGCGTTGCAAGTTTGTTGTTGATCACGAGTCGTAATAATTAGGGAGCTTAAGCGACGACAACGGCGACGGCAACGAGAACGTTACAAATTTGTATATTAATTTTAGTAGGCAAAAACAATAGCTTTGCACGCCCTGCACGTGCGTCTTTCACTTTTGTGCATTTCTTTGCCATCGTCAGCAAAACTACAACGTGAAATAGCCAAATTTGAGGTTTTATGGACAACGTCATTATTTGAGGATATTTTTTCATTTTCTGCCCTAAATTGAGCGCCGTTCCTACCAGCGTCATTTTGAGGAACTACCACACCCCCGTCATATTAAAAAAGTTGAAATAGTAAATAGTAACGAAGCGATTACAATAACGCGAATGTATATTTTGAGATGACGTTCTCGTTTCCGTCGCCGTTGTCTTTGCTTAAGCTCCCTATTATTATTGTTCGTTTTCGATAGGTTTATTTAAAGGCGCTGTTACACTGTGAAATGTTTCGTGCAACTTGTCTCGCAATATTTAGGCGACATGGTGGCGGGACAAGTTGCACGGAACATTTTACAGTGTAACATACCCTGCAACGGCCAAAATCGTTGCGAGGCAAGTTGCAAGAGCCGTCGCCGAAAGTAGAATTAAGTGGGTTAGTCACAACTAAGGGATTCATTCATTGTAAACACCCAAAAGTGACCTCAATCATTGCATTGGACACCCTTATTAGAGACGTTACAGGTGTTGGAAAAAATTTACTTCCATTGGTTCATTTATTAATTTTTGTGCATCTTCAACGTGTCAACAGGTTGTTTATTGATCTCGATTAAAGCTGCTTGTACGAAGCTGATGAAAACTTTTTTCGAGATATGCAGAGTAATATTTTTTCTCTCGGGAACCTTGGCTTTTGGGAGACTGATTAGAGGGGAGCGATTAAAGTTCCATGTGATCGGAAATTGTGCCGGAAACACCGGCGACAAATCCTTTGCAAGCTGGCGAAATTGTTTGAACACGCGCGAATAAATCGATGAGAACGAGCGGCTTCCGAACCGCGAGGGTTAACGAACTACCACTCGTCACCATGCCACTCTCGCCCAAAACACGGACTGAGTAAATGGAGATTTTTGAGCTACGGACGGACACCGGGAGTAAACATTTCCCACGCCAGGATGGTGCTCTCTCTCCCGGATTTTTAAACAAATCGTGAAAAGATACTTAGCAGTATAAATGTAGTGGTGTCAATACAAGTTAAAACCGTAGGAAAGCAGCCAACTTCCGGTTGCCGTCCGTGACGGAAAGAGGCTTGCAGCTACGCAGGCTACCACCGTGGGGATTCATGCCTCTACTACTTTACTAAACTTGCGGTCGAAAGAAAATCATGGCAATTCTCACATTGTATGTGTACGTCCATGACCCCGGAAACAGCCTCCACCGACGAGTACAATCTGGTGTTAGTAAAATTTGTTGGTTTCACTCTTTTAAAGGTACAAAGCTTAAGAGTGGACGTAGATATCTCCCTTTCGCCCCTGCGAACAGGCCACTAAGCAAATCGTCAGATGTTACCCGGAAGATCAGTAAGTGTCTCTCTCGGGAGGGGAGGGAATGGAATAGTGCTGGTAAGCAAACAAAGCGAAGGCAGGACCGTCTTGAAAAGTAATAAATTTTCTCTTCGGTAGAGACAAATAAGGCTGCTTGTCTCGTGAATGATTCTCTGCTAGCAGAGGTCTCTTTCCTTTTGCGTTCGCTGGTGTTATTATTTGCCTGCGGCACAGTGACGTACCCTGACCCTAAATTGTACTCGTTCGATTCACGTGACGTTTTATCGGTGACCTGATAAGCTATTTCACTCATGAATATTATAATGAGTAGGACTTAAAGAGTTATCAACGTCACCTCATGATAGATCTTTGCAATATCGAAGTCTTTCGTGATTATTGCATCTCCTTCACATCGTACAATGTGGACGTATTCTAAAAATAAATTGGTACGAGCGGTGTCAGAGTAAAAATAGAGCTGAATGAAAGGTTCTCATTTGTAAGCTCGGGTTGTCGTCAAAACCTCAAATTTGGCAAAGGATGTTGAGTGCAGGTTGAAGGGTAGGGTTGTAGGTCATTGCTTTACCATTTTTAACTGAAACTAGATGCTTCTGTGAAGCATACACTGGCTTGCCTGTGGTACGTGCTACAGAAAATCAGAAGGCACTGAATTGTGTGGTATTGAAATACAGCATTCCAGTCTCTGAAGAATAACAAATAAAAGAGAAGCGAGAAACATTGGCTTCTGGGCTGACATGTTGATAATTTTCAAGTTCCCTCACAACTTCTTTTCACCACAAGTGTGCCCTATGAGCATCCGAAAACTTTGTAATACTAAACTTCACTGAAGTCAAGCCCTGTTTCGCGGGGTTAGTGTTAGGATGGGAGACCAAAACAATAAACCCCTCATAAAAAACAAAAACATCTGACCGAAAATACTATTAACGCTAACAAATGCGAACTCAGCAAGGTACAGATTCTGGTAGCTTGCTTTATGCAAAACAAATATTGATGAAAAAGCAAATAAATATTGATACACAGTTTTCAGAAAGAGCAGAAGGAAGTTTCCCGGACGGTCGATCGAGAATAAAATATTTACGACATGAAAACAACATTAATTTTGAACCGTGAATATAGAATATAAAAAGTTACGATCCGCGACAAACATTTTGGGAGATTTTTTGCTACGTTCAAGTAAATTGCAAAATCGAACGTGACATGGCCGGAATTCAGCGGGCTCCGTGATTAAGTTACCGCGGCATGTTTACTAGCCAAACAGTGAAGCATCTGTGTCAAATGATGGCAAGATACCGGGTTTTTGTAAGTTTCTTTTTCTGTCAAGTGTTATAAAGTTTGACAATGAAATGAGCGAAGTCAAAACAAAGATCACAATCGCCCAACTCTTGTTTATGCAAAGTCAAAATTTACTCTCCTAGACGCGTACGACGTTATTATTATTCATCTGCGTCACAAGTTTTCACTGATTTTGGGCCTCATTTTGTTGAAACTCAAGCACGCTTCTAACAGGCCTGTGAACCCTTCCTGCTTACAGAGCAATACTAAAAAACTTCTCCCATATCACATCAGTTTGAACCTTAAGCTCGAAAATTCAATACACAACATGATATCATAATTCACAAAGGCAGAAAATACCACAGAATCCTTTTCCAGCGAAAATTTTATTGAAACAAACAACATATTTGTTCTTAGAGGTGAAAACCTCTTCCTATTTCATTGCGTGCGTGAAGACAAGAAACTCAATTGTGTCAAATTACCATGTACTTGAGGTAAATACTGCTCACTTTGATTTCGTCTCGACGGGCGATAGATTGTTGTCGAAGTCCAGTACTCGTCGCTTTTGAGATTCATGCCTAGTTTATCCAACTGACTTTCCATTATTGAGCTCCATAAGGGTATATTTTGTTTAAGGATCCACTAAAACGCCATTCGCGTTGCATGACTTTCGACGCCATTGCAGGCTAAGTTGATGATTCTACTGTGTCCACCAGAGAAATCTACGCAGTTCCACTACCCTCTCGATCCTAAGAAAATACGCGCAGAAGGCTCTATACACAAAGACACCACTTACCAGGGGAGTGACAGGCAAGACTTTTACCGACACGGAAAAAAAAAAACTAGACCCTCCGTGAGGGTACACTGGGTTGCCTGTGGTACGTGCAGCCCCGGAGGACGGGGGGGGGGACTCTCATATGGAACACACGGGGATGCCAGTCGGAAATTTTAAATTTAACCCCTGAAGGAGACCATCTAGGCGTGGCTCAAGCTTTTTGTGACTCCTAAAGGAGACCAATCTGGGCGTGACTTAAGCAAATTTTGACCTTGGCGGCTTAAAATATTGGCGCTTTGCCCGAAACACCCTAAGCGAGACCAAAATCCAAAATTTACACCCCTAAGCGAGACGACGAGCATCCCCGTCTGTTTCATTTGGGAGTACCCCCCCCCGGGCGTGCAGCGTTCCAGGCAAATTGTGACTGGCCCACGGGCCGATTACGGGCTTGCAAAAACAAAGCAAAAGGTAATTAAAAAACCATATAATAAACTACTTACTAACCGAGCTAGCTCGAGCCGTACTCGGGAATATTGGCCCTGGGTCGTTTTTGCACGGACCTCGCTGCGCTCGGTCCGTACTGCCACGACCTCGGGCCAATATTTCCCTGGCAGTACAGCCCTCGCGCTCGGTTAGTAAGAAGTTATTAAGGGGTCACCCAGAAGTCATACCAGCAGAGGCCCTTTGGCTTACAGGTTCTCACACGTTCGTACGACGAAACAGATCCTTTTCTGAGGTTAAAAACCTGGCTACTGGCCTAACTCTTCTTCCTACTTTCCCAACCGCGAGAAAACCGCGGTAAATCAGCCATCGCCAAAAAATGTTTTTTTTTTCTCAAAAAATATTTAAGTTAGGGGGAAAAAATACATCATTTTAAAGCTAAGAAAATAAGCTTTCCAACAGCATATAACTTATTTACAGAAAACTGAAACATTTTATAAAAGAGAAAGTTGAACGAAAAAATTTAAGAAAAATAACAGTAAAATATGTTTTCTAGGCAAAATTTGGTCATTTTAACGTTGATTACGAATTTTTGGATGCAAAACTAATATATTCTGCAATTTATCTGCCTTCTTGGACATAAATTCGACCGAAAACTGATAAGGCACGAATATTTTTAGATTTTTAGGAATAATAGATAACGTGGTTCAATGGGTAATGTGATAATGCGATAAAAGTGTCAAATTTGCGACCCATTGCTAACGGCAACGGAAGCGATCGCATTACGAATAATTAACCTCTGTTGCCAAAAACCACTCAAATAACCGGTGAGTGTAAAACGCAGACTGCAGACCAGGGATAAAATGCAGACTGAGGGTAAAATGCAGACTGCAGACTGCAGACTGTGGGTTAATAAAATAATAATGAAAAAAGAGTTATAAGAGTGTTAGTAGCCGTTTGTACTTTCACACTGAAACCCCAACACAGCTCCCATCGCTTTGGTTGCCCCACCGCATGTTTTATCGAACTCTGTAAGAATTGAAGCTGATTGAATCCTTGTTGTTGTTTGAAAAAGGACAGTTTCGTTAAGTGAGTTGCTTTTAGGCAAAGAAGTCACCACCCCGTAATTCATATGCCCAAGATACCGGGTTTTTGTAAGTTTCTTTTTCTGTCAAGTGTGATAAAGTTTGACAATGAAATGAGCGAAGTCAAAACAAAGATCACAATCGCCCAACTCTTGTTTATGCAAAGTCAAAATTTACTCTCCAAGACGTGTACGACGTTATTTATCACCAGGTAATTCCATCATTTTGGAAATAGCAGCTACTTTATTATTCATCTGCGTCACAAGTTTTCACTGATTTTGGGGCTCATTTTGTTGAAACTCAAGCACGCTTCCAACAGGCCTGTGAACCCTTCCTGCTTACAGAGCAATACTAAAAAACTTCTCCCATATCACATTTGAACCTTAAGCTCGAAAATTCAATACACAACATGATATTATAATTCACAAAGGCAGAAAATACCACAGAATCCTTTTCCAGCGAAAATTTTATTGAAACAAACAACATATTTGCTCTTAGAGGCGAAAACCTCTTCCTATTTGATTGCGTGCGTGAAGACAAGAAACTCAATTGTGTCAAATTACCATGTACTTCAGGCAAATACTGCTCACTTTGATTTCGTCTCGACGGGCGATAGATTGTTGTCGAAGTTCAGTACTCGTCGCTTTTGAGATTCATGCCTAGTTTATCCAACTGACTTTCCATTATTGAGCTCCATAAGGGTATATTTTGTTTAAGGATCCACTAAAACGCCATTCGCGTTACATGACTTTCGACGCCATTGCAGGCTAAGTTAATGATTCTACTGTGTCCACAAGAGCAATCTACGCAGTTCCACTACCCTCTCGATCCTAAGAAAATACGCGCAGAAGGCTCTATACACAAAGACACTACTTACCAGGGGAGTGACAGGCAAGACTTTTACCGACACGGAAAAAAAAAAAAAAAAGAAAACAAACAAACTAAACGAAGACCTTCACTGGGTTTGCCTTATAAGGCAACCCAGTAACAACAAAAAAAACAAAACAACAAAAAAAAGAAAACAAACAAACTAAACGCAGACCTCGACTGGGTTTGCCCATAGGCAACCCAGTAACAAACCAAGCCTGCGAACGCACACGTATTTCCGGCTGTCGTTCCCGGCCCACAGTCGGAAATATCTCTGCGTTTGGCAGGCTAAAACAAACCAAACAGTTTACAAAAATGCTAACCTGATGCTTAAATATCATCTAAAGCATAGTGTTTAGGCCAATTGTTTAGGCATAATTTTCGCATTAGGAAAGGTTTGGGCTTTTTCAGCGATGGTGAAACAATGACCTGCTTCCTGCAACTAGCAGTTTATACACCCTCCACAAATTTAGTGATTTCACGTCGTTTTTGTCAAGAGTACGGCAAAAATATGTGCTAAATTAAAATGCGTGCAGCACTAGAAGGAAGATTATTTTCCTCTTTCAACCAATGATATTTAATTTGCGACAATTAGACGACATGAAGTGGATACTCGATAAAACTGCAATACAACAAAATATGTTTGATGACAAAAGTGCATTTTAATATGACCCCTGATCAGCACACCTGCTTGAATGAAAAGGTCTCATTGTTATTTCTTGGTGGAAACCAAACTTTGCATTGTTCAAAGTGCAAGAAAAATCCGTGCGCATGTAACCCATGTAAGATTGGAAAAAAGGGCCGTGTTATAAAAAAACTAATTACAATTATAAATCCAGTCCCTTAGCGTAAATGCGGATCAAAATGTTCATAAATATCTGAGTTGGGGCTTGTCACGCAGCTAATATCGGGCGCACTATTGATCGAACAGTGTTCCACATAATACCCAGTCATGCAGGCAGGAAAGAGTTATTTTAACCCGAATGTACCCGATGTCGTTGTGAAAAGTCTCTTCCATAAATATGACACCGACAGAAGTGGACATCTTGGCAAAAATGAAATGTTAAAACTGTTGAAAGATGATTTGGGGTTGAAAGAAGACGAAGCTCGCGCTTGTGTCATGATGGTCGACAAAGATGGTTGTGGCGATATTTCTTTCGATGAGTTTGTGTCGTGGCTTCGCACAGAGAAGGGATTTAAGAACATTGACGACAAATCAAGATATTATAAAGTTCAGAAAGCTATTGAGCTCTTCAGGCAGTACGATAAGGATGACAGCGGAACTATTGATAGAGATGAATTCAAGTTACTGTTCGAGAAATTCAAGGCGGGCAATTGCAACGATTCACAGCTGGATAACGCTTTGCAAATCTTGGATACCAGCGGAGATGGAAAAATTTCTTTCGCGGAATTCTTGGCATGGTTGAACTGGTTACCAAGTAATTGAGATTTACAGATGACAGACGAAGTCGTTTTGGCGAACGGGAAATAAATAATTTATTAAGGGAAGATCTCGGCTGTCGGTGGTAAACAAATGTGGTCTTGTCGGGCTTCTTTACCACGTACCTCGAGTTCACGGTGTAATAATATAGTATGCTAACAAAATAAAAAAAACTTCTTTGTTCCGTCGACTAATTCCCATCTGATAGCGGCCATTTAAGCGATTTCCACAATTATTTTATCCTTGCCACGTTCGATCGGGGTTTCGACTGCAAGCAGGCTCTTTGTTGCGCGAAATCCGTCGAGAGAACGTGAAACGCGAGAGGGGTAGCCGCGAGTAGCTACTCGCGGCTCGCGGCTTGGCCCCTCGCATATCACTTTCTCTCAGCGGATCGATAGTGAGACTGCTCGCTCCAGCAGGGCTTAACTGCAGAATACCCTGCCATTTTGAAGCTGCACCTCTGAAAAGGCTGGATACGCGAATACGCAGTCGAAAGTACCACCCCTTCGCAGGTAAACTTCTAACTATATTGTGAAGTGGATACGCGGATACGCAGTGGAAAACATGGATACGTGGACATCACACATGGGAACTGGATACCAAATTCGTGTAACATACTTCAAAATGCTCTGTCGTATATGCATGGATATGTGGATAGGCCTAAGCCGGGGGCCTAAGCACTCTCGTAGAATTTTAGCTTTCATTTTACGCTTCGGTTAACAACACTGTTTCACGAGATCGTGTGAAGAAGAAAGCACTCGTTTACTGATTAAGCCTAAGCGCTCGTTTCAGTGATTAGGCCTAAGCAATCTCGTAGAATTTTAGCTTTCATTTTACGCTTCGGTTAACTACAATTTTTCACGAGATTCTGTGAAGAAGAAAGCACTCGTTCACTGATTAAGCCTAAGCGCTCGTTTCAGTGATTAGGCCTAAGCACTCTCGTAAAATTTTAGCTTTCATTTTGCGGTTCGGTTAACTGCACTTTTCACGAGATCGTGTGAAGAAGAAAGCATTCGTTTACTGATTAAGCCTAGTAAACACTCGCTTCAGTGATTAGGCCTATGCACTCTCGTAGAATTTTAGCTTTCATTTTACGCTTCGGTTAACAACACTTTTTCACGAGATCGTGTGAAGAAGAAAGCACTCGTTTACTGATTAAGCCTAAGCGCTCGTTTCAGTGATTAGTCCTAAGCACTCTCGCGAAATTTTGCGGTTTGGTTCTCACAATATATTTAGAAGTTTACTTGGGGAGGGGTGGTATTTTCGACTGCGTATCTGCGTATCCGCGTATCATCTTCACAATATACTAAGAAGTTTACTTGGGGAGGGGTGGTACTTTCGACTGCGTATCCAGCCTTTTCAGAGGTGCAGCTTCAAAATGGCAGGGTATTCTGCAGTTACGCTCGCAATGTACTGGAGGTTTGTCATTCAGTGGGGCATATGGAAAATCCGGACCTGGAACCAGAATACAAATAGGAAGGGTCGGTGATAACCCGTTGTTTTTGTTCAGTTGTACGTTATATAGGGAAGATATCTGTTTACAAACATTGCTTTTGTTATTCAAATGTGCCAACCACAGAAACAAAAGACCCTCTGTTTTGACAGCCAATGTGGCTCTGGTTGGCACATTAATGACAAATAGTGATGTCAACGATATCTTCGCAACATTCTATTTTAAACTGAATTTTACGGATTTGGCGAACGGTTTGACTACCAAAGTTCGCACCACAGGCGTCACTCCTGTTTTAGATGATAAGCACAAAAGAAATTAACCTTATATATTGGAATAAAATGTTAACGGTAAACAACTATGAAGCTTGTCTTCCAGATCTCGACGCAATGAAGATCAAGAGGAAACGCGGGAAGTTTGAGCACACGAAGCAAGTGTTTCCCAATTATTTAACGGTGTGGATAGCAAAGTGTTTTGCGGGGTATTTTCTGACCCGCATGGCCATACATCAATTTTGCAACTTCAAGTGACCGTTGTTTGGGTTATAATCAGAGTTATAATATTCATGATGATTATTACCGCAACAAGAGCCACTTGAATATCGGAGTTGCAAAATTGATTTACGACAACTCCGATGAGAGCACTTTGCTATCCACACCGGAATCGAATCATTGTGAAACACTTGCTCACCTTTCCTGTGTTTCTTCTAGATCTTCATTGTGGCGAAATCTGGAAGGCAAGGTTCGTAGTTGTTTATCTTAACATTTTAAATAAATAGATAAGGTGACTTTCCTTTGTGCTTACCTTTTCTTTTCTAGACTCCTTTCATCCACGACTTCAGTAACAACTCCCACTGCACCAAGGGATAAGGAGGAGTCTCAATGTCAATCATTCTTGTAACTTGAGCCGTTCAAAACAGGAGCGATGCCAGTGGTATGAACTTTGTCATCACAACAATGTGTAAAAAATAAGTTTTGCAGTTTAAAGTGTGTAATATAATATACAACGTTTTTGCTGAAATAAAACATCTGATACCCTGAGGTGTTTCTTTAGCCACGAGAGAGCCCGGAAGACGAGTCGCGAAGAGGCTTCGCAGCTCAATAAAAACCTTTGAAACCAGGGTAAACATCTGAATAATCGACATTTCTTATCCTTATTCCGGTTTCGGGTTCCGGATTCCAGCCTTTTCCAGACTTCCCGTCACTGTGTTACGTTTGTCGTGCCATGAGAGTGAGCTATGGTCAGGTGTCCGTTAATTGCTTGAGCTGGTGGGTTAGATATTACATTTAGGGAAATTTCCTTTTATCTGTTCTTACAACACGCTTCACTTCAACCCCAATTAAACGACAACAGGCTGGTTTATCGTGTCCTAGAAGACCGTTACCGGCAAGTAATAAATGTCACAATCATCAATTATTGACAATTTATCATATGGCCCGTACAGCCCCGCGCGCTATTGGGAAAATCCCCGTATGAGGGCCGTACGCATTAGCTCGAGTAGGGCCGGAAAAAGCCGTACGGCCCTACTAGGAACACGTACTGTTGCGTGCGATGCAATTTTAGGGGATCTCGTCGCTTTTAAACATCCAAGTAATTTACAGCCAGAAAAGCAAATATATTATAAATTTCCTGTACATATTTTTGCTTTTTATTTTGTCCTAACTTCATCTTCTGAGTGCTCTTAAATAGTGTAAAGAGCCCATTTGATAAAATGCTTATTGACTGAGTTGCGCTCGGTCCGTACGCCATGACCTCGGCCCAAATATTTTCCCGTCCGGCCCTCCCTCTCAGTCAATAAGTACATAGTATTTGACCAAGAGTAAGAAAGAATGAGTGGAGAGAACGTATCCACCATACATGAGCCTCTAATTAGCCCTTGGTCATGATGCGCAACTACTTCAAGGAAGACACCTGATTGGTTATCATTGTCTTCGCGACCATGGGCACGAGACCAAAGTAACTTCCACAGGATGGCGCAAAGCTTAAAAAGGATAGGGAAAAAAAGACTATCATGAAGCATGGGTCTTTATCACACGGCGTCAATGTTGAGTCCAAAGGGATTTGAAAACGTTTGTTTTGCCCCACCGAAACTCGTTCCCTAACTCGAGGCTCCGAGTACGAAATCTATGGCGATATTTCTTGTTTACAAACATTGACGTCACATTTAATTTGTTCTGATATCCAAATTTGTCAAACACAGAACAAAAGAAGTCATTGTCTCAACAGCCAATTGGGTTTTGGTTGGCATATTAATAACAATGGGTGACGTCACGAGAAACATCGCTATTGTCTATGGCCAATATGGCCGCCCGCGCGAATAAGGCCCAAGGGTGAAATGTTCTATCTCCTCATCCTCTCTTGCCAAGTAATAACAATAACTAATAAAATGCAAGAAAAATGGAGAATCGAGTTCGTATCTCTAAAAGATGCTCAGAGGTCAGGAGAAACCGGGCAAAAAAAACCCCCGAATTATAAGTGGGAAAAAAAACAGGAAACCTGAGCATGCGCAGAAACCATGCCCAAAACTCCGACGCTTACGAAATGGCCAATAAAGACCTAGGTCAAGAAAACGTTTAAACAAAGTAAAACTCAAACTCTGGATAAATCAGCCGAAAACTTACTTGCACACTAAAAGACTTTCTATATATACCAACACCTCCACACGCCTACATAACCGCATGCAAATTTACATGCCCAAATTCCTATGATTACATTACATTACTTGCATCTCATCTCATTACAGTCAAACCTCTAGCTATTTAAGCTATTTAAGCGGCACAGAAGATAGCAAGCGACTTGGAAAAAAAAAATGCTATTGCCGTTGAAAGATGACCAAATCACCACTTGACGCCATATTAATTCGTCGCATCTCAAATACTACGCATGCTTCTTGGTATAAGATGGTAAGGCGACAGCTTTTCCTGTGCACACACTTGGAGGAAATGTTCACCCGTGCCAAAAATTATTCAACGTGTTGAATATTCGGCGCCGATGGAACGCGTGAACATTAGCGCTCAAAACGCCACCGCACACTGGGGAAACTTGCTTGCGCCACCAGTCACGAGTGAAACTTTGTTAAGCTGATGGCTCTAGTGTGAGGCGGACTTTCGTCCATTCTGTATGGTCTTTTGCTGATCTAGTCCAGGTCCAAAACCTCGTTCCCAGGGTTTTCTCCTACTTCTCCATGGGAAGAGTAGGAGAGAACCCTGGGAACGAGGTTGGTCCAGGTCTTCACGCCACCCTTCCAAGGACGCCATTCTGTGCATTTCGGTGACCATCTGTTGTCTTTAGACCCTGTCCATCGTCACTTAACCCATTGACACCTCAAATGCCCTAGGACACCCCCAGTTGACGAGTAAAATCGTCTGGAATTAGAGAGAGTAAAATCTGTTAAGTCTCACTCCTAAAGCCGTTAATGGAGGGGACATAGTCTTTGACTGTTTAATGGATGCCATACGACCGGTGACAATGTCCTTAAGCTTTATTCTGCACGGTACGTTAATTTCGCGGATTTCCTTGCATTGTGTCTTTTGGCTCAGATTAATGAATAATGAACTTTAATAATGAACTTCATTTAAGTGTCCACTGCATGTGTTTAGCGTTGGGCACTGCACAGAAATCAAATCAACTCATCATTGGTTTTTGAGGAGAAGGAAAAACTGGTACCCGGAGAAAGACCTGTCAGAGCAGAGTAGAGAACCAGCAAACTCAACCCACAGGTGACGAGTAGAATCTTCCACGGCCTTTTGCGCATGTGCAATTCTCTGCTTGTTTTTCCGCATGTTAGTTGGATAACTACCACGTCTGGCAGCCATAGGTCATAGCTGGTAGAATGCACATGTCAAAGATTGGGCTTTTCACTGATAGCGGTATTTTCTTATTGCGATGAGTGTCTTTGTAGTTGTTAAGGCACACCCAATCCGACCTTATTCTGACGTTCTTCTATTGCATTGTGCATACGCACTTCCTGGCCGATGTATTTATATCTGTACCTCGTCTCCTGGAGTTTTGACCTTGTTGCGCGTGACAGAGTTACTCATGTCATTTGTTTAACCTCTATGTATCTCCAAACCTACCGTGACCCTGATTTTCTTCATGAAGCCTTGATAGTTGGTCTTTCATCTCTCCAATACTCTCCGTAAGTAAAGCAACATCATCTGCGAACCGTAGCTAGATCACTCAGAATCTCCCTTTCGATGAATAAGCCTTTCCCTCTTTCCCTTGCAAAAAAGTTCTCCGCGAAAAACTTTCTCAATACCCGAGGTTAAGACGGTTTCGGAGAGATTGGCTCCCCTTGGCGAACACCTCTTGCAATTGGGATCTTAGACGACACTTGCTTGTCAAGGTGGATTCCGCCTGTGGCAGTTGAGCACATTAATGTACGGTTGGTTGGTACCAATTTATAAATGCTATGCATAAAAGATTATATTCGTTAGATGTCTCAGTCACCTGATTC
The DNA here is from genome assembly GCF_036669935.1 of Montipora foliosa. Lineage (NCBI taxonomy): Eukaryota > Metazoa > Cnidaria > Anthozoa > Scleractinia > Acroporidae > Montipora > Montipora foliosa. The sequence goes on from NC_090880.1 coordinate 18,795,370, forward strand.
CCAGCTTGAAAATGGTCCATCACAGAAGCACCTTTGCGGAAACTTGCTTGTTCCCTGGCTTGATTACTATTTTAGATGCCCTGCAACCTTTCTTGTATCTCAAGTGAAGCTAAGATCTAATCTCGTACCCAGATATGATCCTCGCAGTTATGAACGCAATGTTAGCAATTTATACGTGGAGAAGCCTGCAAACTGATTCAGGGCTTCGATGGGGTTTGAACCCGTGACTTCGCGATGCCGGTGCGACGCTCTAACCAACTGAGCTATAAAGCCACTGATGTTGTGAGCTGGTTATTTGTGGGTTCAAATGTTTCCATGATGAATGAATCAACCGTATGAAATGATATATGAAATGAACCATATATTGAACTGCGGATATGAAATCAAGTGTAGCTATGATCCTCGCAGTTATGAAAAATTCAGGACTTCAACGTGGGTTTGAACCCGTGACCTCACAATGCTGGTGCGACGCTCTAACCAACTGAGCTATTAAGCCACTGCTATAATTGGGCTCATTACTGCGAGGATCATAACTTCACTTGATTTCATATCTGCAGAATTGCACGGAGAAGTGGGGCGAGTTTCAAATTTTAGTTCGAGATATCAATATTCAGGCATCTGGGTCAACAGTGTTTTCACACATCCGACTCAGTGATGACCTGAAAACGGTTTGGGAGGCTGATCTCATCCAGTACAGACAGCTGTGTTCACAGCTAATCCGATCCCTCTTCACATATGGTTGGCTGTCCTTGAAGCAGTGAATCATTGAATCTTCGGCCTTGCTATCGAGCCAGAACAAACTGAAAGAAAATTTCAGACATTCTGAGCGCAGAAATTAAGAAAATAAAAGAGCGATACCTGTACTTTGCACTTGAGATCGAACAGGATAGAATTCGTAAGCGATTGCTGTCCAGGCATCCAAGGTGTTAAATAAATTGCTTGATTTTACTTTTAATACAGGTAATATTGCAAGGCTGGTTGTACGGCTGTGAGGATAAGAAGTCAGGCTGTGCCTGACGAAATATTGGTAAATAAAAAAATAAATACATCCTCACAGCCGTACAATCAGCCTTGCAGTATTATTTTGTTTTAAATCTACAGATTATTTGCTGGCTAGATCTCCCAAGATCCAGCGCCTCCACTTTGTTCAGCTGGCTTGCATAAAAAATTGTCTACTGAGTACTTTTAATACAGAGCGTTTTCTCTATTTTTACACGCTTTTTTTCAAGGAGAAGGGGGGGGGGGGGGGGAAGTTGCGTTTATTAGAAACGGGGCGGTTTCTAGAGATCTAGAGGGGCGTCTATTTCAAGCTTTACACCACACCACTGGATAGAAGTTAAGGCGTTTAAAACAGAGGGAGCCTTTTTCCAAAAACCCCGATTTTGCCCGGGAACGGGATATCTGGAACCCAGGCTCTCCTCTTTCAAACTCAGAAACATGTCGGGCAAAAGCTATTTTGACGCAGATGTTCCAGAAGTTGTTGTCAAAAGCCTTTTTAGAAAATACGACACAGACGACAGCAAGCGACTTGGAAAAGAAGAAATGCTATCGCTGTTGAAAGATGACTTAGGATTTGAAAACGATCGAGCTCAAACTTGCATTCTTATGGTTGACAAAGACGGTTGTGGCGAAATATCCTTCGATGAATTCATCTCCTGGCTTCGTACAGAAAAGGGATTCGGAAACATAGATAACAATTCCAGGTACTCTATAATTGAGAAAGCTGTTGAGCTTTTCAAGCAATATGACAAGGATGGAAATGATACCATTGATAAAGGAGAGTTCAAGAACTTGATGATCTCGCTCAATGTTACCGATGACAAGCAGATCGATGACGCTTTGGAAGCCTTGGATACAGGCGGAGACGGAAAAATTTCGTTTATGGAATTTTTGGCTTGGCTTAATTGGCTACCAGCTAATTAAAAGCAACTTTGACAACTGTAATTTAAACAAACTGTTGAGGAATGATTCCGATGTGTTGTATTAAAAATGTAGTACGTGCATTTGTAAGACTAAGTGGTGAAGCGTGACAGGTTCCCAGCCCCCATACGGGGCCATCGTTTCCGTATTGACTGTTAGACTAGAGGCTGGACCATCACTCAGGGTCTTTAAATAACTGAAGAGAAAGTGCTGCCTTTTGTAATTACATCTGCAAATGGTTAGACTATGTCCTATTGTTGATTCCACCATGTATGTATTCATACTTAATCAGTAAATAAATAAATAAATAAATAAATAAATAAATAAATAACATATAGCTGCTCCAGAGAATGGGGTCTATTCAAAGGATAAGAATGCCATCTACATTAGCCTCAGCTAAATGTCTAATATTTGTAAATAAGAATCTTTACCTGTGGATGTATTTGAAGTGGAAAAGGAGTTTCTCAGAAAAGAAATGGCAATTTCCTTTTGAAGCATGTCAATACCTTGGCAATGAATTTCCTCTCTCTTCTGTAATGAAATTGTGTGAGATAGGCCATACTATGCTGTATATTAGACGAATGAATAACCCCCTTTTTGTACCGTGATGTCCTCCAAGCCCCAGTTGTTTGAAGGGTGGATAGCGCTAGCCACTGGATAAATCACTATCCACTGGGTAACTCAATTGGAATTGGTTTCACTATTGTTTATCCACCAGATGAATCACCATCTGGTGGATACCTTTTGAACAACAAAGGCCAAGAACTCATGGTTGATTTTAGTTGTCTTATCACAGGGAAATCTGGCAAAATAGCTGCCTTGACTGCCTTTTAAGAAAGACATGGCTTAAACTTTTTAAAATCAGATATTGTAATATACTATGAAAACCTATGGACAGGATTTGTGACATTGGGTTAGGTGTGTGGTTGGAATCAACAATGTAGTGGTGGTGGGGGAAGTCAGCTGTTTTCAGAAAGAACTTGAGAGCTCTCTCACTTTTCTAAACTCAGCTTTGCTGTTCTTGTTATTACAGCATTACAAAATTGTAGCGTTAACTATTATAGCACTTAGAAATGAAAGGATAATAACCAATAATTTGTTATGAACAAAATGAGCTAAGGCTTTGTACTCTTTCCAAGTCTTTTTCCTGTTAAGAAATCTGGGGCATGCCATTTCTGCTCTCTAAAATACCGTTTCTTGCCAATTTCAGTCATTCACAAAGAAAGCGACCAATTTCTATGGAGTCCTGAAAATTGGCCACAAGCAGCCAATCATCAATCGTCGTCAGTACGGCGGGTCTAAAACACAGGTCACATGCCACATGTCACTCCTTGCAGGTCATTGTTTTTCCTCTTTGAAAGTGACCCAAATCCCTCAAATTGGCTGGTTAGCCCAATGGAGGGTTAGGGTTACTTTCCAAAAGGAAAAACAATGACCTGCAACGACTGACCTGTGGAATATGACCTGTGTTTTACTGACGCGCCGTCATCAGCACGTCGTGCAATTAACTGCTCGAAGTCCAAACTCGCACAAGTACTCGAATTCCCCAGGTGATTAAAAGAGGAGGTGCATGTGGCACTCAATTTTTGTCGTGATCATCTGGTTGTAGGACTCTTTGAGGACAATTTATTTCCCACGATCGATTCGGGACATACGACTGACACTATCCTACCTAGGGCACTCTAGCTACGCAGTAACCCTCCCTCGCAACAAAAGTAACTGAACGGAAAGGAACATGGCGGTATGCATTTGAAACCGGGAAGCAGTTTTTTCAGCGTACAGTTAAGCTTTATGTCATGTTAGGTTTTCTTATTTAGTTTCAGGCATGAAAAGTCATGTTAATTTGATTTATTGGAATCCATCTTACTTATGATCGAAGCTCGATGACTCGTCAGTCTCATGGTGATTTGCGTGGAATGGGCATCAAAAATCAGGAATAATTTTTGTTTCAGTAGGTGGTCTTCAAATGGCTTGGTTTTGGTTTTTGAGACGAGCGTTTCGTGTGCGATCGCGTTGGTTCAAGAAAACCGTGATTTTTCTCGTGGTTTTTCTAGTTCAAGTGTGGCTTGCTATTCCAGTGATCTTTAGCCAACGGGGTCGGAGCAAATGGCCGGAAGAATTCAACATTGCTTTCCCAGAAAATTTTAAACCACCTTTTATTCCTTTAGTGATTTTTAGCTCTTACAGGCCAAAATATTTGGAAAGAACGTTGCAATCTATTTCTTTGTCTGGAAGCATTGACCCAAGTACGCCATGCCTGTTTATACTACATCACACTAAGGCCTCTTCCATGGAAGAAATCAATGAGACGTACAAAGTGCTTAGCATGATCACGTTTTGTAGAAAGCTTGTGTGGACATTTGGAAATGAGGATGAGGAGCGTACTCCAGAAGTTCTCAAAGCCCATTGGTGGAACACAATGAAAAAGGTTTTTGACGAAAAAGGTAGTTGGACAGCAATAACAACATTGTTAAATTCAGGAGGCTAAAGGCCCAGGCAAACGCCTTCAACATTTGCTTCAACATCTGTTTGATTTTGTTGAATGATTTTGTTGACGGCTGGGCCTGCAAAGGGCTGGGGTTGCAAGCAGTTTCAACACATCATCCACATTTGAATCAACAAAGCTCACGAGAGGCCTTGTATTCAGTTCCAGGCTGCAGCCGCGGTTGTTACTATGGATATGGACATGATACGTCATTGAGAGACCTATTAGAAGGACATTACTAATCAACGAAGCCGCGAGACACCGAAACTCCGAAACGAAGAACCAAAACATCATGTAGATTGAATACTATCCGATAAAGGTTGGGTTTGAGATTAAATATCATTTTAGGCCTAATTACCTACCGGTAGGCCTAAAACGATATTTCCAATCTCAAATCCAACCTTTGTCGGTACGTATGCAATGTATGGAGGGGTCGTACATGGTGTTTTGGTGTTTTGGTGTTTCATGGTTTACTAATGCCGCTATTAGTGCGTATGCGCATGTCCAAAAATGTTGAAATTGGGGGGGGGGGGGGGTGGAGGCAAGCGGTTTCAACTTCCTTCAACCTATGCGCTATGCGAAAACAAAAGAAATGTTGAATGTTTGTTGAAGCGAAGTTTAAAGGCTTTTAGACTCATTCAACTTTGATTCAACATGTTTCCACAAGGTTGAACGGGGGGAGCAAACAGTTTCAGTTTCGCTCTTCAACAAAATCGAACGGATGTTGAAGCGGTTTACCCAAGCCTTGATAATAAGTCAGCCGTTTTGAAACGTTGGTCAGTAACAGTCATTAATTTTTTGTTTTAACCCTTTAATACCCAAACCGGCCTAAGCCGGCCAGACGTATTTTAACCTGCCTAACGCCAGATGATTTTACTCATTAATGGGGAACCCCCGGGAGTCAATGGGTTAAAGTCCATGCCCAAGAGTTCGTGATAGTTACTGTGAATATTCGGAATGTGAAAACTGTCACAGTAAGTTAAATTTTAAATGGGTTAAATAGTTTTGGGCACATTTTTGCTGACAAATTATCTTAAGCACTTTGATAGCTTCGGAAAACAACATTCTGGGTTTAGGTCTTAAAACTGGATATATGAATTATTTCCACAGGAACACAAAATCTAAAGATAGAGTTTTCTGGATATTTTCTTACTGAAAATTAGTTTTTGGGTAGGATTCAGACATGTTAGTGGTATTTCTTTTATTCACTTTTTTTGGTTTGGTTGAAAACATTTGTATAGGTAATCACATGATTTCAAGTGCAATGAACAAAATTGAACGAGCCCTTAACTCTTTCACTGCTGTTGTTGAGTGTACTCGACATAGGATTACGTGACTCCCACTGCGGATGTCGAGAATACTCGACATGAGAGAGTGTCCCAAAGTGCTGTTGGAAATTTGTTCCTATAGGGACATGCATGCAATGGGATTGTTTTGTATACCCTAAAGGACAACTAGCGTGACAAGTTCTGCCATTTTTGGATGATAGAAAGGTTAATCTCACTTGAAAAGGAAGGTGAAACACGACCGGACGCCATGAATGTTTTTGACTTCACAAAGGCAAAATTCAGTGTTCGGGTACGAAAATCTACAACATTTGTCTGGCAAGCAAGTAAAAACATAAGGTATGAGAAAATTATAGGTGAAATCAAGTGATTCAAGACATTATTATGCCTGTTTCCTTCCTTGAAAAGGTCCTTTTGCCTACAAGAATTGCGTGTCATTAGCGCACATGAACTTTTGTAATGCGTGTTTACTGTATTTCTTTATTTATATAAATCAAATTGTGTTTAGGCTCTGCTCTCATCTCAATAAAGATAGCTCAAACGATGGCAATTTTTTTATTGTATATGTCCTGAAAATATTATCATAATAGCATCAATAGAACTAAAGATATGGTTCATTCTTTGAGAGTGGTTTCTCTGGTGTTTTATGTTGGGAAAAAATGCAGCAGTGAAGGGGTATACTGATGGTAGAAAAGTCAGCAGTGAAAGAGTTAAGGCAAAGGCAATTTGTGAGTGATTATTTATCAACCCATTAACTCCGCAGGCATCCGAGGACACCAGTTGATGATTAAAATCATCTGGCGTTAGACAGAGTAAAATCTGTTGAAGTCTCACTCCAAGGAGTCAAGGGGTTAATAATATACCTGAAAAAAATAAATATGGTTAAGCAGAAGCAATTCACTTGGATCACACAATCATGCAAAAATTGCGCCATGAATTGCACTGCTCAGGGCTCGCGCATGATTGACTATCTGTGACCTTGTTTGCTCATAATTTGTCCAATGAGAATGCTTAGATTATCTGTACTTCTTTTTGCACTGAATTGCCTCTGTTCTGCATTATCTTACATGAAAACTGCATTTCTCTTAACCAACCAAAATGGAGTAATTTTTTCATGTATAATTATTAGTTAATGAAACAGGTCTTTTAAACAAGAGTACTGTATGGACCAGTGGATGAGAAATGCAGAGGTATCATGAACAAAAGCCTGCATTGGTTTACCAATTGGTTTACTTCTTTGTAGTAAGATTTAATT
>NC_090880.1:18812315-18817315 GCF_036669935.1 Montipora foliosa
GGCAAGACACTTTACTCTCACGGACCGGCGTAATGCTGGGGGTAACCCTGCGATGGACTAGCATCCCATCCAGGGGGGAGTGTAAATACTCCTGGTCGCTTCATGCTACGGAAACCGGAGATGAGCGCCGGCCTGATGGGCCTTCTGGCTCGTAAGCAGTGACTTTATTTCTAGCCTAGGAAACATTGAAAACGCTGTTTACCGTTTGGAAATATCTGCATTGGGTTCTGGAGATATTTAAGTTTGAAAAATGTGTAAAATATGCAAATGAGCTTACTGATGACATCAACCCAATACAAAATCAAGTATAAAAATAGAGCTACATGTATCTCGGTCAATTTGCCGCAGAGACCATTGTAACATGGCAGGCTAATAGTTATACAGGCAACACACCTTTGGCTGTAAAGAAATTGGCAACTCTCTCTTTTCCAGCCTGATTCAATATTTTTGGTGATCATAAGCTAGAAAAACATTTAGCAAGGCAACAAACTTGACCTAATGTATGTGCTTGCATGATCATGTAGATGAAGCACTATTGGCAAATATCGAAATAGACTGCCAAAGGTGGCCAGCAAAGTCTTTAATATCAGGGAGGTCTGGAACCCAGTATGTTGCCATGGTAACTAGGATCTTACTGCCAAGAATCAAGCATTTCTGATACAAATTGGCTAGGATATCTTTTCCCATCGTATTTGATCATAATTCGGTTGAATTTATGAGGTCATCACTTGGCTAGTTTGCATATTGTGAAAACTTGAATATCTCTGGAACAAAAAGAGATATTTGGAAATAGTAAACAGCATTCTTCTCGTACAGACTACATGTTTATGTCTTTAAATGGCTTAGATAGGAAAGAAGCGAATTTTGTCATAGTAGCACTTTAATGAACATTATACATTGTCTTGTAGGTTTGAGAAGCCTCTAACAAAAGAGTGGGATTACCCAGGTATGCACAAATGGATTCCCTGCATATAATAATTTGGAAATATAGGATAGCAACCATTTTGACATTTCAGCCTTAACCTGCAAGACATTTGCCTGTGGGGTTTTTGCACTTTTTGGTAATGGTAATGACTATTTCACTCTTTTTAAATTAAATTTTGGTGATTAAAATGAATTCACTTTAACTGTTAGCAATTGTTGCTAATACTTATTATTGCTTAGTGCTAGAGGTAGTATTTGTGGAAAGAGCTAGAGAGAGAGAATACAGGGACCTGAGTACAAGTCATTGCAGTTAAAATAATTAATATGAAGCAACTTGAGGCAGCTGCAAAGAAGCCTGAAAAAAATCCAGCCTTGAACAGGATTTGAACCTGTTATTAGCGATTGTGCTTGTAACAGTCGTTCTACCATCTGAGCTTTCGAGCCATCTGGGAGGTGGCTGGCTGGCATTTTTAACTCTCAGGTTATTTCAGGTAGCCACTAGCACACCTATCGTTCACTGTAACATTGTAATTTTTTTTGTCTTTTCCTTTTTCTTTAGTATGAGGTGAAATATAGTGTGGTTGTTGGTTACTTGTAAGGGCGTGTTCCTCCCAAATGGCTTATTATATAGCTCAGATGGTAGAACAAATGCGGCGCAACAGTGCGGTCATGAGCTGGAGTCCTGTTCATGCCTGGATTTTTTCTGGTTTCTTAAATGCGGCTGCTCGTGATGCTTCCTATAAACTGTGATGATCACTTTCCATAACCATGATCTACATTTTCATTCACCTAATTAGTACCATAGATCTCTTCCTTGGCTAGTTATGAGAATTAAGTATTACATCAAGATAATACCCTTGGCTGATAATCATTTTCATTCTCAATACTCATCTGTTTGACGTATTGAAACTGTGAGGTGAATTTACATACTGATCGAGTTGCTTCACTTTCACCGAGACTTACAAACTCCTCAGTTCAATTTTGTTAACATCACAGGAGCAGAGCTGGCACAGTGGTGAGAGCACTCACCTTCCACCAGTGTGGCCCGGGATAGATTCCCGGATTCGACGCCATATGTGGATTGAGTTTGTTGGTTCTCTACTCTGCTCGTAGAGGTTTTTCCTCAGGTACTCCAGTTTTCCCCTCTCTTCAAAAACCAACAATGCATTTGATTTGATTTATTCTGATTTCAATTGATTTGTAATCTCCCCTATTAGTAGCACAATCCCGTACTTGGCTCAATAACCTTGAGATTATTATAATTATTATAGCAGAGGATTCAACTGAATTCTACATTTCTAATCAAGCGACACAGGGAGAAAACCGTAAGCTTTGAGCCGTGGAGTAAAAAAGAAAAAAATAAACTTAAGTTCAAATGCAAAATGCAAAATCTATATAATATCTACCAGTATAATATACATTAAATAATCCTAAAACGCTACATTGTGTGTTCGGTCCTCTTTCTATCTAAAACTCAGACTGCAACCTTGAAAGTCCGGGCAATATTCAACGTGCTCGAGAGCGCTGCCCTCTGCATCTTTCGCACTATGTCTGTGCTACTTCTTCCCACGAGCTCGCTCATTGTGACCTTCAGCTCCCATGACCACCCCCCGAGGGCATCCATTATGATATTATAATGCTTCGCCTTGTAGCCTGGGAACTGCTGCCTGAGTTCCCAGCAAAGGGGTCCGTACTTAAGGGTCTTCTCCTCATTCTTTCTTTTTCGATTGTTAACTCATGGGCAACTCATTTCCAGAGTCACAACTCTCTTGCACTTATGATTTACAATACATGCATCCACCCTATTGCATCTGACCTGTTGTTGATCGGTGTATATAGGGACACCCCAATAAGCTTTAACATTCTCTGAATCATACACAGGCTTGGGCTTGTCGGGTGAGTACCAGGGTGGTATCTCGTCCATCTTACAACAGCTCGTAAAACAATACCTTCAGTGCTGCGTGGTGTGTAGAGTCTGAGAGATACTTGCTCTGGGCCAATGCACTACATCCTGACAAGATATGAGCCAAGCTCTCTGAGGCCTTGCTGCATAATCTGCACCTCACCCCACCTTTCACGCTTGTGTGGGTCAGATTCTGACTCATGTATACTCGCGTTGGTAAGAGCTGCTTGTATAGCTCAATGAGTCCAGGGATTGTGTGTGATGGGAAGTTCAGAAACATCCTCCAGCCTGGTGGTTACTAGACACCCTTGCCATCGTTGGTTTCTGATCTCATCCTCTAACTTCTTAATTTGGCTCTTCCACACCTCCGTCGAAGCCACTGAAGCCCCATATCCTCCATAGACGACTTGACCATCTTCCAACTATGATCTACAGAATCGTACGCTTTTTTTACATCAATCCAGGCCACACTCAAATTCCACCCCCTCCTGTGACAGTCCAGCGCAACTGTTCTATCGATCAACAAGTTGTCTGTTGTTCCACTGCATCCTGCACATGCACCCCTCTGTACACCCTCCATGAGATCATTCTCCTCCAAAATGCTAGTTTGTTGTTACAAGCAAACACAAGGTGAACCACTTATAAAGCATGTTAATATAGACAAGTGATGGGTCGTTGGTTGTCGCTGGTAAACTCTCCAGGCTTTGGGATTAACGTTGTCTTCCCTTCACAAAACCATGCTGGTTACTTTTCCTCATACTCGGAGATCACTCGGAATGACGAAATAACACCCTCATGCAATGCTTGGGCACGTTTCCACCAAAAATTGGCAATACGATCCAGTCCAGGTGCGCTCCAGTTCTTTTTCTGCGCCAAAACTTTTACAACCTCACTTGCAACTAGGCCCCAGGCCTCCTCCACCGAAGGAGGGACGCGATCGTCAAGTCATGCAGCCATTCTGAGCTTCCGTTTCCAGTTTCCGTTTTCCCAGGGTCCACATATTTTGGACGCTCTCTCTCTTTGTCGTTAGCCAACACTCTTCTCATGCCTGCTTACAGCGGGGTAGTATCATCTTTAAATTGATGATTAATCCGCCCTCTAGCTTTTTGCCTCGTACAAAGCCCTTCTTATAATGACGACAAGAGGGGACTTTTGTGGAAATGTCTCGTGCAAAAAAGTCTTGTCTCCTGTCACAAGAAGTCTGCTCCTGGGTTCAAAAAAGCAAAAGATCGTTTGACTACTGGAACTCACAAACTGAAGCCTCTTCTAATTGGGAAATCTGCGAAGCCTAGATGCCTTAAAAATGTAACCATATATGTGCTCTCTGTGATAATTATGCAAGGCACAAAGAAATTCCCGGATGAGTTCAGAGTTTTTTACTGAGTGGTTTTCGAAAGAATTCGTAGCAGCAGTAAAATGCCACCAACGTTCTCAAAACATCAATTCCCCAAAAGCTCTTCTGTTAACAGACAATTGCTCAGCACATCCCGAAGAACTAATGGTTCTGTTACGTGCATGTTTCTTCCCCCGAACACCACCCTACTAACTCAGCCAATGGATCAAGGAGTCTTAGAAGAAATGAAGAATCGGTACAAAAGGAAGCTTCTCCAGAAAGGATGTCTTGATGCTCTGCACTGTGAAGGACACTCTGTACATGCTTTGCGATGCTTGGAATGAAGCCAGCCCTGAATTCATCTGCCAATCTAACAAGAAACTTAAACTCCACCCTGATAACAGTCAGCCAAATTCAGAACCAGATGAACATCATCCTGCCGAGTCAATGGTTGAAATGTTTCAACAAGTCCAGTTGCCTGAAAATGAAGTTTCCCTAAATGCTCACGACCTGGGAGACTGGCTCAATGCAGACAATCCTTATCATGCAGAGAAGAAGTTTGGAGGATGTAAACTCTGTTAAATGCCAGATGATTTCACTCGTCAGTTTAGGAGTCAAGGGGTTAATCACTTACAGTCAAAAACTATGTCCTCTCCATTAACCCATATTGACTCCTACAGTGTCTAAGGAGTAAATGGGTTATAAGTATGTTCCTCTACAAGTCATGATAGCCTGTGTACAGCCACCTCCTCCCTGGGAGGTGGGAAAGGAGCCCCTTCCCTGTTTTTTTTTTCTTTCTCAGGGGAAGGGGGGAGGGGGCTGTACACAGGCCACTTAAAT
>NC_090880.1:18819815-18832315 GCF_036669935.1 Montipora foliosa
CATCCTCGCATCCGCGTAAATTTGGGTGATAACTTGAAAGTTTTACATAAGAAGCGCCAGCACAGAACTTTAGTATTTTTAAAGCCAAGCTAAAAACTCACCTTTTCCGTCATGCATTGTTATCATAGTTGTTTTTATTATTGTGAGTTTACTTTTAATTGTAATTTTAGCTTTTTAGCCTTTTTATTTCGTTTTTAATCTTGTCTTGCGCATTTGATTTATGGAATTTGTGCATTATAAATGTCCTATTATTATTATAATTATAATAATAATAATAATAATAATAATAATAATAATAATAATAATAATTATTATTATTATTATTATTTATTATTATTAAGTGAACGCTAAATAATTATGATTGTGTATCTAGCCTTTTCGGGGGTATAGGTACGAAGTGGCAGGGTACTCAACAGTTAAGGGGGAACCCAACGTCGACATATTTGTGTCAAGGCATTTCCCCAGACTACCACAGTTTACTGTGGTGCTGTGGCGCTCTGACCAAGGGCTAATTAAGTGCTCGAAACCTCAGCCAGGCAATCTTTTCATGGTGGTAATTCGACGTCCATGAACTTGGTTCATAAAAGCCAAAATTTCATGCTTTTACCAGTAGGCTGATTATCCCGCAAATCCATTCACAAGCCTTAGGTCATTAATAATGTTACCCTTGATACTCGTGCGTTAAAAAGAACCAGTAAACGTGGTAGAGAAAGCACTCGATTTACCTCCTACCCCCCTCCCCCCTGAATTTACCAGGAGATACTGGAGACGGACGAAAAGCATCTGTAGAGTCGGAAGAATTAACTTGAAGTTTTTGTAATTCATAGGTTTTGAAAAAATGGAGAGGGGCTTATCTCAAAGGTACGATGACCGTGTATCCCCTGTGAAGCGTCATATGGATCACATGGTAGCCCTCGGTGCAGAACCAGGACTTGTTAACCCACATCTGAATACCATGACCTCTGATGTCATTAAGGTGAGAGAACAACTCAGAGGTGAGCATGGCTGGTTTTTTGAGGAGTGCATTTGATTTCTACAAGCCTGTCCTGGATATAATTCCGGACTTCAGTGGTGTCCTTGTACATTGGGATTTTAATTAATGTGCTCTTCAAGTTCCCTGACCCACATTTCGTTGCTACGAAACAGAATGTTCCGCCAAAGTCGTGCCCTGGCACTAACTAAATACATTTAGTGCATCTACTAAGTACATTTAGTAGTCATCCTTACAAATTATGTGGGACGATAGAGAACCTGCACGCTCTTCGCGAAGGGTGGGATACGGTTCCCGTTGTTGTGGTCCGTCCTATTTTATCCAACAAAAAAAAAAAACAAAAAAAACAAATTGCGGCAGGCTTGGCAATGATGTCTCAAAAAGGTTTGTGTTGTATGAGGCCACCTTGGCTCAAACAGCCATAAGTCAAAGAAACTTTGTCAAGTGATGCACATCGTTATCATCGTCATCATCATCATCATCATAATCGTCGTTGTCGTCGTTGACAATGGCATCAGCATCGTCTTCATGTAATGTAAATGTAAAATGTAAATGTCCCTTAGTTGACCGCTCCCTACAAGGGCTTTTCAGGATCAACCGGCTCGACGGGATAGGACCGAATGCATGTAAACGCGCCGCACGCGTACTGCTGCCGCCATACGATCCACGTGTGATCCCGGAGCACCGCAGAACCAGCCAGATGTAATTGGACTGGGAGTAGATATTTGAGGAGGTAGGAAAACCGGTGTACCCGGAGAAAAACCGTCGGAGCCAGATAGAGCTCGACCGAAACTCAATCCGCATGCGACGTCAAGGTTGACTAATTGGTGGTAATCAAATAAATCACAGATTGAATTAACAAGAAAAAACTAATTGATAGGCGATAAATGACGAAGTTCATGGTTTCCTGTACACTCCACATGCGAGGTCACGATTGACGGAACCTGGGTCTCAGAGGTGGGAGGCCTGGTTGATGACCACAAAGCCATCCTGACTCCTCGTCGTTTTCATTGCAATCTGCGATTAGGACCAGATTCCTTGTGTACAGAACTGTGTCCCAGACGGATTTGTTTTGCGTGAGCTGAGTACTTAAGCATATGAAAAGGAGGTAAGTGACAAGGTTGTACCTTCATGTTATGCACGATCCGCACTGCATGTCACCTAGCATCTTGGTGACAATTCGTGTACTCGGTGGCTCGAAATTGGCGGTCGTCCAAGACGACCAGTTTTTGGTAAAATGAAAAGCCTAGCCAAAAGTAGAAAATGAATTAATGATAATCATAAGCAGCGCCCGACTTACTTTTCGGTTTTTTATTGTCAATGTCTGATAGTGGTGTGAAGCTTGAATATCTGTAGCTTTTACAAAGTATTGTCACTAGATTTTTTATAATCTCGAGCACTGTACCGGACTATATTATTATGTACAATTAAACTCAGTTTTGCTTGTCAACCGGACAAATTTCCGTGGAGCAGGTTACAGCTATTAACAAAGGGTCACAAGGTTCTGGCCATCTCTGAAATCTCAAGAACTCTTCGTAGTATCCTTGCAATTCCTAGTAATATGCGGTCTTCTGCACGTGCCCTGATCTTACCCTTATACCAATATTCTGAAGCGACTTATTCAGCCCCTTAGTGATTGCTCCCAAAGCTCCTACAACAACCGTTATCACCTCCATTTTCGCATAGTGCACATCGTTATTATCTCACGCTTGAGATCTTGATATTTAAAAATATTTCACTTTCCTTTGAGTTAACTCTGCAGTCACCTGGTACGGCAACATCGATTATTTTACAGACTCTATCGGTTAAAAAATGAAAAATTTACAGGTATGGCGTCCCCAGTCATACAAACGTCTGTAAATTTGTCAAATTTCATCTTACATTTTCTCATCTGATATAACACCTAATACGCTTAAACTTTGCAGGGTTACTCAAGTAAAGGTCCTTTTTCTATTTCTGGTATCAGTTTTTCATTCAGTTCACTTATATGGTCGCACTGTATGTTGAAATCCCACAACACTTTGATCTTATCCGTCTCCAACACGCTCTGGAGCCGGTGCTTGTACCATTTGTTTGCTCTGTCCAACCCATTCACACCACACAATTCCCAATGAATTATTCTGGCGACATTATCAGGTCTCTTCTTATCTTCTTTTTGCTCAAGTTTGCGGCACTCGCTAATGACATTGGTAGCACTTTCACCTCTCTCGTGACACATTCAACACAGTGGAGATTCTACACTCTTGTCCTCATGAAACTTCACATAATTCGTTCTCAAATCTTGTTCTTGTGTCGTACAGATGAGGGCTTCAGTGCTGGATCTAAGGTCAGCCTTTTTTTTTTAGCCAATTCCATGTTCCGTTGATGTCAACACCCTCTTCTTCCAGCTGCCTCAGAAACTGTCCACGCATTTTCTTTTCTCTCCATGATTTCACTTCTTCTTCTACTGCTTCCTTTTTAAATTGCTCTGGTTTTACAGAAGCTTCTAAATCTACCACTCCAGGTGCTTTCACTGTCTCTAACAACGGCCCCCCTCCCCCCCCCCCACCCCCCCATCACTGTTCCTAACGTACCATCCAACACTGGTTTCCTCACTCCGGATACATTTTTCGCAACTTAGTAAACGTCCCGTCCACCTTTTTTTTCTTGGCATAAAAAGCCTTTTAATCTTACTCTTAGGGTGAAGTGCACCATACATAGTCATCACCTTCCGAGTCTTTTTGTCGAACTCCTTCAAATCCCTTTTGTCCACTTTAGAACTCCTGCTCCGTACCACAGCACAGCAACCGCCCATGTATTGACTGCCATGATCTTGTTTCCTCCATGAAATTTTGAACTCAGAATCAGCTTGAAGCATCTCTTATATTCCTTCTTGAGCTGTGGTTTCATTTCTCCGTCCTTATTAGTCCAGAGTGCATGAGGGGAATCATGTGATTATTTATCATTATTTCATGGTTGGCACATTTTCTTTTGTCATTCAACAACCTTTTTTTAACTTACACACCTAATAAATATTCAACAGACTGAAATTCCTCGGAGGGTTTGATAAAGAGGCAGGGAAGAGCGGGGCTGACGAATTAAATTGAAAGGGACTTATACAGATAAATCCGGCCCTCGAATGAGAGATTTTATTGATACAAATCAAAAAAAGGAATTAATGCAAATGAATTTTCATTGATAGGTTTCACTTACCGTTAATTTCAATCGAACCTTACTCTTCCCGATGAAGTCAAATTCGTTCTCTACACAAATTTTGATTTACATTTCCAACAAATATCTCTACAAAAAGTGAAATTCTGTTTATTTCAATAACAAAGTGTTTTGAACTTTTAGAGTACACTAATTAAAAGCAGCACGTCCAAAATCGGACAATTCAGCTTCATTACATCCCTCAGGAAGTTTTGAACTACCTTCTTCCTCATCTAACTGGAATTCACATTTTATTGATAACTTTTCAGGAGCAAGAGACGACTCGGCGGGTAATGATCCAGCTTCACAACTGTCGAACTTCGTCATAATTATTTTATCTCTACTTATGCAATACTCACACTTAGATTTACTCTTTAAGCAGTCCTACTCGCTACCCGCCTAGATTAGCCTTAGCTATTTGCAGGATAGCGTTGTTTTGTATTAATTTGACATTAGGGAGCTTAAGCAGGCGCGTTTTTGAGACGCGGACGGCAGCCGGAAGTGAGCTGTTTTCCCTTTTAACTTGTCTTCACACAACCACATTTCATTGTCAAGTTTCTTTTCTCCATTACAGATGATTAGTATAAAAATCTGGGAGACACAACTGTCCTGGAACGCAAATTGGTCTCTTCCGTTTGCCGTCCGCGTCTCAAAAACGCGCCTGCTTAAGCAAACAAAAATATTGAACAAATATTTCCTGTACAGCTGAACAGAACGGCGTCGAAGCGAACTGTTGTTTGCGTAACTCCCAATTCACAATTTTGCATATAAAAATAGCTCCTCGTCTCTGTCTATGACAGGAACGCATAAAAAACTGCTGGTGGGTAGAAAAAATGGTTAACAAGGATCAAAGTAACTTAAGAAACGGAAACAAAGTTAAGTCCATCGAAGACGCCGTATATGATTCAAAATCTATCGTTTCTCAAAAACATGTGAAAATCACACAATTATGTCAATTCCATTGTCATTGTTTCGATCGCACTAAGGGGTGAGCCTCCAAATTAGCCAGTACTTGTTCCCCTGAACAAAAGATCTTAATTGTTTAATCCTAGTAGTATGGGCGATACAACAGCGGCAGAAAACTCACTTTAATTTTACAATATTAAGACAAATTGGTGTATTTTACATTTTATAAAGCTCTATCAGGATTAAAATCATCAATAACCATGAAATAAGTCAGATAAATACCTCGAACGTCGGTATTAATCAATATACATCCCTCTGGCCTAGGGCCCTCAGGATGTATACTATGTATTAATACCTCCTTTTTCGGTATTTATCTCTTACAGAATAGTCATGAAAACTGAAATATCGAGTAAGCCTGTCGTAATTTAGCAGGAGCAACACACGCGTATTACATAATACGCGTATTACATAATACGCAATCACGCAAAAATTAATTGCGCCATGCAGGGCAGATTCTTTTTCATGGCTGTGTTATTAGAAAAAAACGTCAAACCTGTGGCCTCTTTTCGTTTTTTGGCTTGCGTTAAACGTTTCTTAGGCGGAATTTGAAATTAGAATGACTACCGATGACCTCTAAGTTGTTTCTAGTTTTTTGGATGCAAGAATGACCGAACGCAGATAATAAAATGAGTCACTCAACGGCGCAAAGCAAATAAATGGAGGCGGTACAGATCAAAGGGAAACATGGGGAAACCCATGATTGGTTGAAAGTGCGGTGTTAAAGTTTAAAGCCAATCAGAGCAACCTTTGGAACTTAATGAAAAACGCAAACATCACTCGAGCACATTAATTTTGAAGGTGTACCCTTCTCAGTTAACTCGTCGAGTTAACGCAAGCAGTGAGAAACTAACCATGTGTGCTCATTTCGCCTTCCATCTACTCCGCTTTATTTTGACTTCAACGATGCTTAAAGCCACCCAGGGACTTGGTGAGTTATCATTTTTCATTTGATCCACATTTTACTTTTTTAGGCCAAATTTTAGACGGTTGGTTTCCTTTTTTGCTCCTACATCACAAAAAGAAAGTAGTAATGTGCAGTAAACCATAGGGTAGACTGAACAGTAATCACGGGCTTAGCGTGAGAGTTTGAAGGTGTACGCACACGAGGGGGATCTGGGGCCATGATCCGCCAGAAACGTTTGAAATTTAGGGTCTCGAAAATACCATTTGCGACTATTTCCGAAGGACATTTCAATAAATAAATGCGAAGGAAAATGGAGTTGTTAGTTGTTTTGTTTTACCCACCTGTTAAGTTTTCAGCAAGCTACATCAGAAACAGGGGGTTTACTAGTAAAGGGAAAGAAGTCGCAAACTCTGTCAAAGTAACTGGGCACTGGGAACTGGTGGTGAGACTGACTTTGTGTAGGGGCCTCGGAGGGCTTTTACTTATAACAGAAAGTCTTAAAAAACACCCTACCAATTGCAATTTCTGACGCGCGTGCGTATTTGCGTAAAGAACGCTACACCCCTGGAAATGCGTCGATCTTCATTTCTTGATTTCAATGTCTAGACAACCATTACGAAAGAAAAGTATTATGTTTTTGCGTTGACATTTAGAGGCTGTATTACTTAAATCAATTTTTAAAATTCATACAAAAAATGTGTGAATCTGAGGTGGGCTTAATTAAAGAGAATACTAGAGTTCTTATCATAAGCCCCATAAAATTATATGCATCTGTAAAGTTAAAAACATTAACCTCCGTTCCTACGGTGCAAGACCACTGAAATAAATTATTCAAGTCTTTCTGACCACCATTGATATCATTAAACCTACCGACGATTAATTATTTAGCACAACGGAAGTTTTCGTCTGTCTTGACAAAGCCAACTTTTGAGCTGAATGCACGAGGGAGTGTTCGTATGTTAAACCTAGCAATGATGCGAATGGATGTCATGCCGGGTTCACAGAGCTCTATTTTGCTGTTTTCTAATACAATGGTTCATTGGGTAGTTACTCGAATTCAGCAGCAATTTTCCATCTCAAAATGAACTGTTCAAAAACGTCATTGGCGTGAGAAGTAAGAGTTTCAGCTAGAAAACGTTTGATTTCTTTCGATTTCGTGAGTGTCGCGCTCAGTGAGTGAGCTGGCGCGTTCTGGGTTTTGCCGACACGTTCAATTTTTGAGACCAACAGCTGATGGGTGTTTTACCAAATTTTTCGCAATCCCCGTCATTATATTTTGCAGAAATTTGGATTCAAATAGTTCCGACGACCAATGAATCAAAAAAATTTAGGAATACTAGAAAACATCTATCAGCGAATTATGAAAAACCCGTCCGTTGAAATTCTGAGATAACTGCCGTTAAACTTACTTTATTACATAAACACCAATGAAATACCAAGTGAGCTTCCATGCTAAAACATGATGTCTTCACACGTGAAAAGATCACTGTTGCTATGGTTACACGTAAAAACGCGCCTTGCAATGCCTTTCGTGAAATGATTTAGTATTTCAATGGTATATTTCTCAACACTCGAAGAGAAATTTCGTATCTCCGCGTAGCCATGTAATGTCCTCTATTTATTTCTATTTTTTTAATTACACAAACTAATGAGTGAGTTTTGTATAAGGGAGGAATAAGCAGCCTTTGGGCCTTAATCTAGATGCGTTACCATAGTAACAGCCTGCAGAGCACAAACATAAACCTTCGTGGTATGTACTTATCAGTGATTAAGTTTGAGCTTCCAGGCAAAAATTGCTTAAATATGGCAGAAATAGAAGTATGAATGCCATTTTCGATAACGAAATAGACAAAGACTAGTGTAAAAAGTAGACATTTCTTCGCTACACATTGGCCTCGGAAGATTGTCCAATACACCCGTGCGGGAGGTCGTTAGTTCACCTCCTGCCGGACTAACACTTGGGGTCTTTAAATAACAGAGAAGAAAGTTTTGGCTTTTTAATTACGTCCGCAAATTATTAGACTTTCAAGTCTCCTCGGATAAGTACTATAAACCGTAGGCCCCTTCTAACTACTCTTGTTCATAAAATTATAAACGCTGAGGAGGGTTGGCAGTCCTCTAATACACCCGACCTGAGTCGATTCGTTGTGAAGGCTGGTTCATCTGTCTTAACGAAAGCAAAATATTGGATCTTCCTTTCCGGTTAGACGCTGAATTGCGACTCCATGTTGAATGTTTGAACATGCCCTTGGAGGTTTATAAAGGTATAAACAATTCCTACATGTCTTCCTTGGATATGTAGTCAGAGAGGTTGCCCAAATATAACCTCTTCAGTGTTTGAATAGACAATCTCAAACCGACCAGTAACTAAAGCTGGAAGATGGTATAAATTAAAAAAAACACGAGCGACACGATTTCAAACTTAAGGACGGTGCCTACTATTGTTATTGCGCATACGTTCTGCGCATTCCCAGATACTCGGATTTCCTAGTGCTTATTAATGCAGGGATATTTTTGCGCGGGTTAAATTTATGCGGAGAAAGCAGAACTTAGCAAGTGCTCTTGGTATCCAAAAAGAAAATTGGGGGTAACCATGCATTTTTCAGAGATAATTAAGCTTTAATTTGGAAAGGAACGCCATGCATTGCTTTGTATTTAGTAGGCACCGTCCTTAAGAGGCCTTTATCTATGGGATGTAGTCTGTGCAAATTGTCGCAGCATCACTGGACCATGGAAAACAAGTAGACTTTGTACTACTCGACTTTTCAAAGGCTTTTGATTCAACACCTCATCAGCGTCCTCTCTGTAAGTTAGATTAACCTATGATTCATCCATAGTCAGGTAGTCCTGGGACACGGTCCAAAATTCACGATAATAGTGAATTCAAAGTAAATTAACATTTCAGGATAATCGCAAATTCATGTGCGAGAACGTGTTGGATCTGCAGTGTGTTAACAAGTGGTCCCAAGGGCTCCGCTGTTCGAGCCCAAGTTAGGCGACGAGCGACTAGGCCCTTTTTGCCCCGTTAGTCAGTCGAGCGTGACGAGAAGACTGGCATGTCAAAAAATGAATGAAGAGGGTAGTTTCACGTTGCCATGTTACCACCAATAGCGTAGCTCCTACTCTAGTTTGAAAACTACACGTAACCCACAATTCCTCGATTCGCTCTGACGAAGGGCTAACGCTCGAAACGTCAGCTTTTAGAATCTCTTTACGGTGGCCAATTTACATTATCAACTCCGTTGATAAAACCAAATTTTTGTATGCCAAGAAATGGCCGCGCGAAATCTGGATTCGAGGAAGTGGCTCCCTGTCTTCGCTGGTTTTAACATTATATGTTATATTAATATTTCTGGCAAAGCAGAATAAATAAACCAATGAATAAATAAATGTTGCGGCGCTCTTCTTTTGGACTTGCCAAATCAGGCGAGTATATCCTTGAGCTTAATTTAATGTTATTCGTGTCGCTTCAGAATTTTCTACATTGTATCACCCACATATGACACAAGATGTCTTTTTAAAAGATGACTGGCATTATTTGCATTCGCCAAAAGTTGGATCTTACACGGTTTTGGATGTGTTTGATTGCATCTTTGAGTGTCTCCGCCATTCTTCCTGCTTGTCGTTTAACCTTGCTGCATCCAAACAAGCTGATGGCCACCTTTGGTGTGAGTTGTTATCCTCCAGTCGGTACAGCAACTCGGTGGAATACAAGGCAAACGCAAGTTCACACCATTATTTTATTAAGGTGAGAGCTATGTTTTAATCAAACCTGTTTAAATTTAGGCAATGGCTATTCCTACGGGACCGGCACGCCGACCTATATTTGCTATTCATACAGGAGTCTTCTTAGAATGATTATTGCAGGTTCTAACCCTAACCTTGAACGACATAATCACGCAGTTATTGAAAGCTAACCGTTTTTAAATGGTAAAGCCGATGACATACGGCTCAATATCTTGCAAGATTTCTTGCTCAACAAATGGTGAACAATGTTGCAAAAACGTGTTGAACGGAATAGAGCTGGTCTCTATTTTCGTTCAACAAAGTTCAACGTGTTGAATGGCATATTTCAACTTTCTACATGACATGACACACTATTGAACATTTGTTGAACAACAGCTGCGATATTTATTGATCAACAAATGTTGAATCATGTATCACTGGCTTTAGACTGAAATACCGTTTTTCAGCGATACTTGAAATGGCACCCTGCGAGCAGAGCCTCCCTTTGTCTTTTTCTTTACTGAGGAAGAGAAAAGTAGGCTCTTCCCGAATCGCGTGAACTCTTTGTAGCCGCCGCAGCCCGAACTTCTGGACTAGTCAATCTTGTTTTCTCTCGTCAAACCGGTTTTTCCAGTGCGAGCGTCCGTTTAGTGACAAAACCGATGGTTATAATTGAGCCCGCTGGCATGAAAAAGCAAGATGGCGGCGTGAAGAGACCAAAACGGAGCTTTGTAAAGGATACGAACTCGCGATCGCATCATTTTTCGTTGTCTTACAACCTCTTTGCAAGCATATGACGTAGTCCATTCGGTCAGAATTCAGTGTAAAAGTTAACCTCGTTGGGCTAACGCGTCGTAAGGGGATTCTCTTAAATTTATAAACATATATATATTTTTTCATTTCAGACCCAATGTTTGTCTTCACCTTGCCGAAACGGGGGTACATGTGTGCCCAACTACAGTCATCACACCTTTACCTGCAAATGCAATGACGGGTTCACTGGTGACCTCTGCGAAAAAGGTACTTAACGTTGATTCAAGTGCACCCAACATCAATTTTTTTTTCTACGTCGACAATATACGTATATTTACTTCTTTCCAGAAATTCACGTAATCAAATGCACGTCCAGTTTTGATAGAGCGATTTTCAATCGAGTGTCGAAAGTAATTAGGGAATTGCTTTGGTTTTGCATTACTGCACTCAGTGATTGGTTCAAAGTTCTTGCGCCATTTTTTCAGCCAATCAGAAGTGAAACCAAAAGTAATCGTGGCTCGCTCTTGAACATTTTCCCGCGCTTTGTGTCGGCTACGTATAATTAATTCGAGTTTTGATTGATTTACTGAATTGTCTCCGTCCTGTTTGATTGGCCAAAGTAATTACTGTCGTTTTGGTTTTACGACACTCGATTGAAAGTCGCTCTATCTAACATGAAATGTCCCGTTTACTCTGAACATTTTTGGTTCTACCTATTTGAAGCATTATTTAAGGGCTGGGATTTTCGTTGCATTTAGGACAGGTTAAATTCAACGAGCTGTTGATCTTTCCTTGATTGAGTAGATTTAAGGGTGATGTTAATTGTCTTTATTATATCTCTGTGATAGTACGCGCGCTGTGATTGGCTAAATTAGCGGGCTGTACTGCGGCCCGCCCGTTTAATTTAAAATTTTGATAAAACATTATCTAGCAAGTTTTTCATGTCGTTTCTGTTACATAGGGGTTACGTTTTATGCAAACGTTGGCCGTGTAGCAATTATTTATATTTCAACAGAATTAACTATGAGAGGGTCACATGGTTTACGTGGGTAGAAAATAGCACTTCATATCACCCTCTCATAGTTATTCCGTTGAAATATAAGTGCTACACGGCCAACGTTTGCATAAAACGTAACCCCTTGTACTTGTACGTATTCATTGCCGTGAATTTAACATCTTCAATTCCCTCGACCTGCTCTCGTCTGACCTTGTAGCTCAGTCGGTAGAGCAGTGGTGATCTAACCCGAAGGTCGTGGGTTCAATTCCCACCCTGGCCAGAGTTTGATTGGGCCCATTTGCATTAGTAGGGCTAACGCTCACGTGGTTTACATTGGTAGAAAATAGCACTTCACACCACCCTCTCACAGTTAATGTGTGATGTTGTTTGGTAACCAAACATTTCCCGTTTGGCCAAGCCAAGCGGGAGGTCGTGAGTTCAAGTCCGGCCGGACCAACACTCAGGGTCTTTAAATAACTGAGGAGAAAGTGCTGCCTTTGTAACGCCATCTGCAAATGGTTAGACTTTCAAGTCTTCTCGGATAAGGACTATAAGCCGGAGGTCCCGTCTCACAACCCTTGGGTGTATATAAAAATCTGTGGGACGTTAAAGAACCCACACACTATTCGAGAAGAGTAGGGCATGGAGCTCCCGGTGTTGTGGTCTGATCTATGGATATAGGGGTTAGGTGTCAATTGGGATGAAAGTTCTGTTCCTCTCCCCTGCCACTCCATGAATTGTGGCGAATAAATTAAACTAAACTAAACTAAACTAAGTGTTTCGTGAGGACATTTCCTTCGATTGGGCCGAAAAACACACAGCCGGGACGCTCGACCAAGCTGCCTATTTCTTTGACGGCGTCATCAGCTACTTTGCAGCACTAAAATTATTGCAAAACGAGAGCATAAAGCGGTTTCTTATGACATCGAAGAAATGTCTGAGACTTGTCTTGTGTCTTTCCTCTGAGATTCCTA
>NC_090880.1:18837315-18847315 GCF_036669935.1 Montipora foliosa
AACATTCCAGACAACTCACTGGGATGATATGAAATATAATATGGCACAAAGATCTATTCATATATAACTTTTTGTAACTTTCAGAGGACAACGTCTCCAAATTTGAAAAAAAATGGCCAATTTTTTTTCAAGTTTTAATCCGTTTCCATCCCCTCTATCCTTTGCTGCAAACAACAAAGAATAACTTCAGTGCACTTCAATGGCCATTGGCAACGAAACTACATCATTATGTTTTGGTCTTCATTGACGCAAAGACGTCTTTTAGTGTTTTGAATTTTGACTAAAATAGCGTGACACTGCCCCTTTAAAAAACGGTCTAATTAAAGGGGCTCTGTCATGAAATTTAGCCACATTCAGTGACTGGGAACTGGTAACCAAATCAAGCGAAACATAAAAATAAGTACATAGAACACTGAAGGGAGGTTCGAATAAAACAGAAAATACAAAAGGGCCGAGGCAGGGATGGTCAAAACTGAAGAGGAGTAAAATGGATTGCAATTGGGGTTTTTGAAAATTGTTCAGCCTAGCAGTTTTTCGAGGTTCATCTCTGTTGTTTGTGACTCAAACTATGTATGCTCGACAGACTTTTTTTGTCACGAGGCTTTGAGTTGTGTTGTTTAAGAGTAATTTCTGGGTTAAACGTCAAGTGGCAAAGTGAGTAGGAGCGAGTAATTGGTAAAACTCCACAAAATGATCAACTGCACTTCCTTGACACAGTCCCTTTAAGTAAAAAGATCGTCTTAGGAAGTACTCAGCAGATGTGGAATTTACTGGAAAAATAGAGAGATTTAGACCCTAGGACGAGAGCGAATACGAGTACGAGATTTTCGCATTGAACAACAGTGAACGCGCGGAAACCGGCGTCATTTTGGCCGAAAAAACGTGAAAAAAGGCTCAGTTACTTACCAGCAATAAGCCGGAATAAATGAGCAACCTATACTGCTAACAAAGAGTAAGATAAATCGTCCGGGCTATAAATTTTCTAAGTATTTTCGCTTAAAAACGGGTAGTCAAATCTCGTACTTGTTCTTGTCCTCGTCCTAGAATCTAAAGGTCCCTGTTGTCACATAAGGCGAATGTAGGAGGCAGTGTGGTCTCGTGGTCAGGGTGCTGCTTTGAGATCTACACAACCTGGGTTCAAACATGTTCTGACCACTCCTTAAATTTGATCTTGGTAGTGAAGTCCCTGGCTCAACTTCTCGGCTGCACTTGTAAATATCTCACTGAGTTTGTTTCATTTGTTAACCTTATTTTTGGGTTGAGAGTTTGCTTTGCGAATTTCTCCCCCTCATTTTACAGACTAACCCTAACTTTTGTCTATGATTTTTCCTCAACTCACCATCCACACACACAATATTTCCCCCAAACTACCTGCTAATTAGTGAATGTTTTAGTTAGTGGAGAGGAACCCCTTCTTGTAAGGAGGATTCTTTTGTCAACACCATTAAGGAAGCCACAAAGGTTGCTAGTGAAACCGCTGCCATTATTAAAAAAAAACCGCAAGCCAATGGGATTCCTAAAAGTTCTCGGATGTGTTGTTTCACTGACTCCGTTTCATTGACCCTGAAAATTCAAGCCCCAGTGGAGAGTGGTCAATTAAGTGTGTATGTCATAAATAAATAAACTGTTCGAGTGAGGCTTTTGAGAAATTTGAAACCATCACTCGTTCCTATACATAAATCAAGAAATGCAACCATTCGCGGTCATACGATTTACTATATTAATCACATGTAGGTTAAAGCTGTGGAGATTGTCGCACAGCAGATGGTTACAGACATGCCATCTTCATTTGAGCGGAGTTTTCTGGACTTAGCAGGAGTGGAGATGTCTCGTCAAGCCGCCTTGGAGTGCTACAGAACTTCAGGATTGACCCCTAGGGACATTGATGTACTGGAAGTTCACGACTGTTTTTCGTGCAACGAGGTTAGGCCTCCTTTCTTCCTAACATGCCCTAACTCACCCCACCCCCACACAACAAACAAGCGGCGAAGCCCCTCGTGTCTTCGCCTCTCAATTGTTCGGCTTTCCCGATTGTTCGTTTGCTCGGACAAAATCGCCAGACCTTTGCTCGATCCTTTGTTCGGACTCCGAGGGACACGCTTTTTGTGGAATGTTTTTGAAGCCGTTCAAAAAATTCGTAGCACGTGTTTTATCGGGTTTAAAACCAGAAGGCGTAGCTGCTCGTTTTCTAAACATTAGTTAAGGCTCACGCGCGTGTCGTTTTATCGGTGACCTGCAATGCATTTTTTTGCTCATGAATTGTTAAATTTTTTGAATGTTTTTTGATCTCATTTTAGGTATGGTTCTGATATCTTTACAGGACAACTAGGGTGTCCCCATTTTTTGTCTATGCTTTTGTCGTTTGCTTAGACCAGCATGTGTCGCATAATTATGCTTTTCTCGATCCTCTGTTTTCAGCTGTTCATGTATGAGGCCATGGGGTTATGTCAACTAGGGAGAGGTGGAGAGCTTATTGATTCAGCGAAGTGGGTTAACAATAAAAACGGTAAGTGTTGTTGAAGACGAGACCGAAACGATCATTAAGAGACCGGCAATTTCACAGTACCCATAGACTTAAAACAAAAAAGCCTGCCATTCCAAGCAAACTGGAGGTAACCTTCATTTCCACGAAAAGACAACTTTCAAATAATGCGTTTTTATCAGAAAAAACGAATTCAGAATAGCATATTTCTATTCACACTGAATTTCATGGGTAGCACTATATGAAATGATCTTGTGAAGTGTAATTGTTTCTGACATAAAGAGCCTTTGTAGAATAATGAGATGGCAATTCAACCTCGTTGCCAGTGCTCTCTCTCTCTTCTCCCCCTCTCCCTCCCTCCCGCTACCCTTTTCTCCTTCTCGTGTTTGGTCAACTGTGGTTTTCTGGTCACATGAACACTTGTGCCAATCAACTGCAGAGAGGGTAGGTCCTCAACCAACTGATTTTGACAACAGAACAATAAAGCCGGACTTTGCCGAAGAGCTTGTTGAGAACTTTTAAAGTTAGTAAGTTGTCTCCCGTATGACCTGCTTAAAATCCTTTTAATAGATTCTAGGTTGGTATCTGGACCGCCTAAAACTCTTTTACCTTGGAGAGAAAAGACAAATTCCTCTTGTAAAAGGAATTACAGGGTGATTTTTTCCAAAGCATGGCATAGCCCACAGGAACTTGAATTCAAATTTGTAATTCTTGGAGTTGTTCACATCTTGAAGCGGCGATTAGCTGTATAAACAACGCGGCAAAGTATGTTCAATCCTTTTCCGTTGTTAAAGTTTTTAATTTTGACGCTGCCACCCCTCTTCTATTGCTAAAATGGAAACCCTCCCACATTGTCGGGGGAAGAGTCTGTAGATTTTAGGCGGCCTTTTTCCCATGTTGCTCTTGGATTGCCAAAATTATAGTAGAAATTCTGGAATTTGGTTAAAAAAAGTTACTGGGGTTTGTTTATTGTAAGGTTCTTAGTATTTTGGCCGTGTATTTCTCAAAGACAAGAAACACCTGCTGAAAAACACTAAAATTGATAGTTTGTGAACAAATTGAGTAGGTCAGTGCTTTTGGTCATGAATGGAAGATGACAAGTTTTGCGCGCGACAAAACAAAGAGAACAAAAAAAAAAACCAAAAAAAAAAAACAACAATTCCCTGAAAACAGTGGGCATATTGTTATTTTTTATAGGTGGGTCGGTTTGTCGAATTGGGGATCGATGGGTCGTAAATCCTTCCGGGGGCTTGGAATCAAAAGGTGAGGTAATCTACCAATGATCACTTGTAAAATACATTATTAAG
Source organism: Montipora foliosa (assembly GCF_036669935.1). Lineage (NCBI taxonomy): Eukaryota > Metazoa > Cnidaria > Anthozoa > Scleractinia > Acroporidae > Montipora > Montipora foliosa. The sequence continues at coordinate 18,841,105 of NC_090880.1, forward strand.
TTAAACGTGACCTGGTAACTTTTAACAGCGGCCCGACGGTAGATGCGTTGTTGCTAAAATTGTACCCAATACTTTAATAATACGGAAATTTAGAGAAAATTGTATTTACACCTTGCCATTTCCTTGTCAAGTTTTCCTTGACGAGTTTCCCTTGAAACTGAGTGGAAATTGCATTGCGAGTTATAGTAAGTTTTTCCTAGACAAGTCTCCTTGTCTGACACCTGGTAGTGTTTTACCGAGGAAACTACTCGAGGTAAAACTCAGTGAGGACGATATAGAGCGGTTTTCAATTGAGTGTTGTAAAACAGATTCCAAAGTAATTACTTCGGCCAATCACAGAAGGTGCAAACAGCGCAATAAACCAATCCAAATTCGTAGCAATTCCGTGTAACTTGCGCAAAGCGCGGGAAAAATCGCGCGTGCAAGTCGCAGTTGGTTATCCTTTTCATTGGTTGATAAACTGGCGCGAAATTTTTAAACCAATCACTAAGCTTAGCAACTGCAATCGCGTAATTACTGTCGACAGTCATTTGAAAACTGCTCTATGCTGGCGGTTAATTTATCACCAAGTACATTTGTAAAGGTATTACTGAAGCCTTACTGGTAAGAAAGTTCGTTCCAAGGCCAGATAAATATCAGTGATGTGTTTGCCAAGGCCACTGAGCCTTATTCCTCAATATGTCGAAGCAAACATAAACACAAGCAAGGCATACGGAAACTCATTTGATTTCGGTAGATTTTTGATTTGGAGAAAAAAACAAATTAACGAATAGTTAATGTGCCTTCGCACATTTGCTTTGCTTCCGCATGCTTCGTTTGTGACGTCCAATTATACATTTGTGAATTTCTAAATAGAATGCTGCATGAAAATGACGAATGACGAAAGTTCCAATGTGTCCCATAATCTAGTGCTTTTCGTAATAGTAAGCTCCAGATCGTTCTCTGTTCTCGTTGCATAGCTCACTTTAATTAAAGTGCTGTTACGACCAAAGAATCAGTTCTTTTTCTTTGAATTTTAAAACTACATTTAATTAAACATTGCATGACCCAGGCCTTGATTTAAAAAAGACACGTGTTTTTTTTAACTGAAAATTTTCTTTTTAATGGTCCACCAATACTGAATTCCCTATTTGATGGTCTGCCATTACTAACTTTAAAATCTTAAAAGAGCTGGATTGAGGAGAAAATAACGTGAAAGACTCAATAGTTTAAGAATGCAATGCATCTGTACGCGGCTGAATTAATATGCAGTACGGGAGTTTTGGGCTTTCAGACTTTTAACGTGGTTTGGATGTGTAAAAAGCTCCATTTACACACTGAAATTTTAAGGTATTGAGTAAATGACGTCACCTTTCCCTAGATCAAATCCTCTGAGGTCCAATCGGTCAGTTTGAAACGTGAGTAATGGTGGACCGTGAAATCCAAACGCTACACTAAATGTAAACAGCCTTTGCATTAAACTCAATCTCAAAGTTTGGCCAGCCTGGTGTTAAGCAAACACTTTCAAAATCTGAAGAAAAGGAAGTGATATCATAGTAGCACTTTAAACAGCCAGGAGCCTACGACCACCAGCGTCAGCAGGAGAAGGCGTGCTCATTTTAACTTTTATTTTTGGTTATGATCTCCAATTTCGCACTGGCGGCGTGATGTCTTTTTGTCTCAGTGGAAAGTAAAGCAATTTGCTTGCATAAACACACTCAGCGTAAAAATACGTTTCCAAGAAAAGCTCCGTCCACTCGTGTGTTCGGCTTCACAGCTATTATTATGTATACGAAATAGTATGCGTGGTATGATTGGCAAATTTAGCGGACCGTATGCGCCCCCTGTCCAGCCTGCTAAATTTGAAATTTTGATGCAACATTTTTCAGCAAGTTTTCATGTTGATTGGTGTTGAATCTTGCAAGCAGTTATCTCAAGAATCCCATAAGATTTATTTCTTTTTCGGATTTGTTGCATGTCAATCATTTGTGGCAGTTGAACGGTCTTCCTTACTTCAAATAGTTTCATTTACCGTGCGCCTTATTACCTCCGCTATATAGTGGCATCCTCGTTTCAAAGAGTCGATGGTTAGCACTGGGGATTTGGGCAGGATCTTGTATGACTGTGTAGCCCAATCCTGGAGTGGCAGTCTCTGTTGCAGGTGGCACAGACGTGCCTTGTGGAATCGCGCGCAGAGGCTGCGCATTCTTTCCTGGGCATTCTCTTGGATGTAGCCTGGACTTAAGCGTTCGCCTCTGCCTTTCAAACCCCTGCTTTGACGCTTTTCCGCCACGTATCTCGGTGTTTGTCCTCTCATGCACTGGTGTCAATTAGTGCAAATCGCAAGTCTTGCTTGATGACGTCCTGGCAGCGCATCAGTGGTCGGCCCACGTGTTGGATGCTCTCCCGCAGTTCTCCATAAAGGATTTCTCTTGGCAGGCGATGCGATGTGCATGCGATGTGCGTGGCCGAGAACATCGCAGGCGTCGCTGAATGAGCATTGATGCCAGCTCAGTGAGCCAGCGTGCTCCAGGACCTTGGTGTTGGTGACTCTGTCCTGCCACCTGATGTGCAGCAGGCGCCGAAGGCAGCGGAGGTGGAATCCGTTGAGTTTCTGCTCTTGTCTGGCATAGGTCGTCCACGACCCGCTGCCATAAAGGAGAGTCGACAGGACACAAGACAAGCTTGGTAAATGCACATCTTGGTCCTTTCGCTCAACAGGTCATTGCCCCACAATCGCTTCTTGAGTTTGGTCATGACAGCAGCTACTTTGGCGATCCTAAAGCCGATCTCTGCAACGAGCGAAGTCGAGCTTGACACGGTGGAGCCCAAGTAGTTGAAGGTGTCCACAATCTCCAGCTCCGTGTTATCGATGGTGATGATTGGGGGACTCAGCACCTTGCGCCAGGATGTTGGTCTTCTTGAGGCTGATCATTAGCCTAAACTCCTTGCAGGCATAGCACAGCTTGTCTACGAGATGTTGGAGGCCCTCCATGCTGTGGGATGTTAAAGCAGCGTTGTCTGCAAACAGCAGCTCCCATATGAACACCACGTAAGGTTTGGTTTTGGCGCGGAGTTGCCGTGTAACCTGTCAGGATGTAGACACCTTCTGTACAGTCTATAAAGGCATACTGGAGCAGCATCGAGAAGGAAATCCTGAACAGGGTTGGAGCAAGGATACAGCCCTGCTTTACTCCACTGCTGACTGGGAAGGCATTGGAGGTGGCCCCATCGAAGCAGACCGTACTCTGCATGTCCTGGTGAAAGGAGGTGATGATTGCCAGGAGCTTTGGAGGGCAGCCAATCTTCTGGTGGATCTTGAAGTGTCCGCTTCTGCTCACCAAGTCAAAAGCTTTGGTGAGGTCCATGAAGGCAAGGAACAATGGCTGCTGCTGCTCTCGACACTTCTCATGCATCTGACGGAGGGAGAAGATCATATCCACTGTGGACCTCCCGGCTCTGAAGCCACACTGTGACTTGGGGTAGACTTGCGAATCGAGGCTGTGCAGGCAAATCAAGGTGACCCGAGCCAAGACTTTGCCAATGATGCTCAGAAGAGAGATGCGGCGATAGTTGTTGCAATCACTATGGTCACCCTTGTTCTTGTACAGGGTGACTATGTTGGCATCTCTCATGTCTTGGGGGATGTGATCTTTCTCCCAGCACAGGCAGAGGAGCTCATGAAGCGGTTGCAGGATGGTTTGCTTCCCATGCTTTAAAACGTTTGGCGGGATACCGTCCTTCCCCTGTGCCTTGCCACAGGCAAGACTGTCGATGGCTATACTGAGCTCTTCCAGTGTGTGTGTTGTCAAGCTCCTCTATGACTGGAAACCCAGGCAGGGCATTGAGGGCAGTGTCTCTGACGATGTTCTGGGTTGAGTAGAGCTCGAGATAATCCTCCACCCAACGCTGTAGTTGCATGCTGTGATCAGTGATGACCTCGCCAGTCTTTGATTTGAGCGGGGCTGTTTTGACGCGCGTAGGGCCGGTGGCCTTTGCGTGGCTACAGTCGGTTGCTATCTGGATTTTGGCGCATAGGTTCTGCCAGTACTCGTTGGCACAGTGGCGGGCGGTCTGCTGGGCCTTGCTCCTAGCTGCTCGAAGGGCGTTGCGTGTGTTTGGAGAATGGTTCTGCTTGTGAGCCAGCATTTCTTCCCAGCAAGCGTCAAACCAGTCAGCATTCTTGATTCTTTCTTGCCAAATGCAACCATGGCTGGGTCGTAGATGGCATCATGGAGGTGAGACCATTTGGCATCTGGGTTGCTGGTTGTTGGTTGTGCAGCAAATGTCTCTTGGAGCCTGTCAGCGAAGCACTGAGCATTAACGGGGTCAAAAGTGCCACAGGTGTTGATGTGGGGGCGACCCTTGGTCTTGGCGTGGTGGTTCTTTCTGGGCTTCAGCCTGACCTTGCTTGCAATAAGCAAGTGGTCCGTGTCACAGTCAGCGCTGTGATAGCTTCTTGAGTGGAGAACACTGCTGAAGTCCACTCCCCTAGTGATGACGAGGTCTAGCTGGTACCAGTGGCGGGAGCGAGGGTGTCTCCAAGACACTTTGTGCAGCTCCTTACACTTAAAGTAGCTGTTGGTGATGCACAGACCGTAACTGCAAACTCAGGCAGGGCATTGAGGGCAGTGTCTCTGACGATGTTCTGGGTTGAGTAGAGCTCGAGATAATCCTCCACCCAATGCTGCAGTTGCATGCTGTGATCAGTGATGACCTCGCCAGTCTTTGATTTGAGTAGGGCTGTTTTGACGCTCGTAGGGCTGGTGGCAGTTTTGATGCCCTCATACATCCCCTTTGCATGGCTACAGTCGGTTGCTATCTAGACTTTAGCGCATAGGTCCTGCCAGTACTCGTTTGCACAGTGGTGGGCGGTCTGCTGGGCCTTGCTCCTAGCTGCTCGAAGCGCGTCGCTTGTCCTTGGGGAATGGTTCTGCTTGTGAGCCAGCATCGCTTTGCTATTGGCCTCCGTGACTGGCTGCATTTCTTCCCAGCAAGCCTCGAACCAGTCAGCATTCTTGCATTCTTTCTTGCCAAATGCAGCCATGGCTGAGTCGTAAAAGGCATCATGGAGGTGAGACCATTTGGCATCTGGGTTGCTGGTTGTTGGTTGTGCAGCAAATGTCTCTTGGAGCCTGTCAGCGAAGCACTGAGCCTTAACGGGGTCGAAAGTGCCACAGGTGTTGATGCGGCTGCGACCCTTGGTCTTGGCATGGTGGTTCTTTCTGGGCTTCAGCCTGACCTTGCTTGCCGGAAGCAAGTGGTCCATGTCACAGTCAGTGCTGTGATATCTTCTTGTGTGGAGGACACTGCTGAGGTCCGCTCTCCTAGTGATGACGAGGTCTAGCTGGTGCCAGTGGTGGTACCGAGGGTGCCTGCAAGAAACTTTGTGCAGCTCCTTACACTCAAAGTAGCTGTTGGTGATGCAGAGACCATGGTGACAGCAGAGTTCGAGCAACCTCTGCCCGTCCTCATTCATCCTGCAGACGCTGAAGTGGCCGAGGCAGGTAAGCCATGCTTGCCAGTTGGTCACGACGCGAGTGTTGAAATCGCCTAGCATATATATACCCTCGGAACTTGGGATTCCGGATAGTGTTTCCTAAAGAGCCTCATAGAATTGATCCTTGGTTTCTCGGGTGGAGGTCAGAGTCGGGGTGTAGGCAGATGTGATGTTCACAAAGCGCGGCGACAAAACGTGTGCAAAGGGCAAGAATTCTCGATGACCCTCCGGAGGGGGTTTCAGTGAGTTCCTCATGGCAAAACCTATGCCGTACTGCCTCGCCTCGTCCTGGGACAGGCCTTGCCATAAGAAGGTGTAGTCTCTTTCCATAAGTGACCCACCATCGGCCAGCCGGGTTTCCTGGAGACAGGCGACATCAATGTTGAGTTGTGCCAGCTCCTTGTTGATGATGGCGGTCTTGCGGAAGTCGTCCATTGGCTGAAGGTCAGCGGAGAGACCAGGGCACATGGTGCGAATGTTCCAGCTGTCGATTTGAAAAGCTGGAGTCTTCGTAGATTTTTTCTTTTGACTGCTTGGTACAAGTACTTGATCTCTTGTCGGGAGGGTCCCCTAAGCTCTACGCACCCAGTAAAGCAAGCAAGCAATGACAGGGTGGCACCTTACTGGCTAGGGGCTGCCCAGCTTGAGATGGGCAGTAGCCACCCAATGAAGCCACGAGGGCTTATCCCACCGTCGGTCGAGACCCCCTGGTGCTCCTTCTTACAGCAATCA
>NC_090880.1:18852315-18859815 GCF_036669935.1 Montipora foliosa
AGATTGCTAATGTAATTCATTATATAACAATGATGAGCACTTTGCTTGATGAGCGAGTTTGGTGGAGCATTATGCAGAACAATCCCACAATGATGGATTTTCTTTCTTTTTTTTTTTACGCCGTTTTCAACTGCTTAAGTACGTTACTTCACTGCAAAAAGCGCTCCAATATTAAATACCTACATTCGCTCACTGGTCGTTGCGGTCGTCTCTTTGTGTTTTAAACGTTGTATTGTCAGAACGCATGCATGATGATATCTTTGTTTGTTTGAGCCAGGAGCCAAAGAGTACGAGCTTCCCTGTGCAGTATATCCATGTCTCAACCTTTGCGCGTATCTTCCTATTCTCAGTACTAACCCAAGTACTAACAACAATTTGCATACATTGTTTTTACTATTTTTGTCTTCATTTGACAGCCAATTTATTCTGATTGGCCATTCTAAACAGTGCCTGCTGAGCCGACGAATTCGTAGCGTTCTAAAACTAGAAAGATACGCGCAAAGGTTGCCTCATAGGGCTTGTATGGAAGAGGCATGCTCCTACTCATGGCACCTAGAATCGCCAATTACAGTGCGCAGTGCATTATGGGTGATCTGGAGCTTTAAAGCCTTAAAGAAGACTTCGTTTTTTGCCAATTTCTTTCCCATCATCATCCCATAAAATGGTCTGAGCCGTCCGGCCCGCTTCCTAAAAGCCCTTTATACCCTATTTCAGATCAAAATCTGCGATTTTCCCTATCATACTTCGCACCTAACCAAAAATGTGATACCCTATTTCAAACTTATTTTCAAATCTATCTCAGCTGTTACAGGGTTGGCATAATAATTTGAGAAGAGCTTTTGTTGATGGTCTTACCGCCTAATGATAAAGAAGTAGCTTCTTCTAAAATACATTCCCTATTCAAGACTTGAGTGCACAAATCGTACCCTATTTTCAGACCAAAACGGCTAAAAAACCATACCCTTTGGAGCCACACATAGCTATACATCCCGTAGGAGGGAGTACCCCCCCCCACCCCACCCCCGGGATCACCCAACGAATTCGACCGCTCGTCATCTTAAACATCGAATTAGGCTTATTTAGCAACAGAATGGGAACGTCAGTGGCGACCTCTCGCGCAGAAAAAAATATCCATGAGAATTCAGAATAAAGTAGAATCCACTCTTTTCTTCTCTATTCTGAATTCTCATTGGTATTTTTGCTGCACGCGACGTCCTCCCCTGGGAAGTGCGAAAGGAGCTCCTTCCCTGTTTTTTTTTTCTTTCTGAAGGAAAGGGGCGGCTGTGCACAGGCCACTTAAATGAAAGCTATATGTAAAAGTTGTCAAGAAGTGCCGGCACTATGACTTGGTAGTATCAGCAGCCCAAGAGAAAAATACTGGAAAGGTTAAGCCTAGAAACATCTTCTTCGTCACATTCTTTTTCTTCAAATTCTTTATACAGCCCTGGTGGTAAATTTTAAGTTAATTGTTTCTCATTGACAAGTAACTCATTAAAATTAATGTTGCTGCTTGTAGGCAGTTCCTTTGCTCGGTTCTTTCTGAAAAGGTATTTATTTTTATGATCTGAGAGGTAATTTTTGATGACAAAATCATGTTTTTATTCACAATTTGCTGTAAATGGTCTGGCTTTTGAATTTACCAAGACTAGTGAGGAAACCACATAAAAAAAGGCCTTTTTGATGGAAATTTCGCTCACTAATATTGGTAGGAAAGTGTTGGTTGCTAACAATAATCAAGAATAACATCCAGAGCTGTAAAAATATGTGTTGATATGTTTGAGGTCAAAGTGATCCCATGGTAATCATGCTTCACAGTGTCTAAAGATTATGGTTAAATCAAAATTGATCGATTAAGATCCATGATATTGTATGCTTGTAGATTGCTCTTGAGGCAGGATCAGCTGCTCTTGATGATGCGGGAATTCTGTATCAAGATGTTGATGCTGTTGTAGCAAGCTACTGTTATGGGGAAATACAGGGGTTTCATTCATAATTTGAGGACGGCAGCTGGTTTGCGTAGAGTAATCGACTATATCTACAAGGTTTGAAAGACATTTTCTTTTAATTACTTCAATTTCACGAAAAAAAAGCAGCCGAATCCTCTGCGCTAAGTTGTTAACACTTTTGGTCAGCTGTTGGTGCTTATTGAAGGGACTCAAATAATATTCACTGGTTGTCGCCAGGCATTAAGGTTAAGAAGAAGAGAACATTTAAGAGAGTCCACGCTGGCTGTGAAATCTTTGTTTAAAAACAAAATGTTTTGGATACAACCGTACCTGTCTCACTAAAAGTAACAAATGTGAAAAATTGGGATCTTAAGATGTTAAATTTGCGCTATACTATAATTTGCATACGCAAAAGATGTCAATAGCTTAACACCGTGACTGTTTCTAATCTGACAATTCTTGCCGTTTTTTTTAAATTTCTTAATGTTTAGGAACAGCATGTGTTCGTTAACTTGTACAAAAGTATGCGTAACCTCGGGTATCACCTTGGTATAGCAAAATTTGTTGTACTATACCCCTATTAATCAAACGCATCTAATGCATTGTGAAATACAGTACATGTAATTTAAAGGTGAATTGGGGAATTCTTTCTTGGTCGGCTCGGTCTCATCCTATCATGGAAAAAGGAGAGGACTGGCTTGATAACTTGTTAACTTGTAATCTCCGAGCCGATAGGTCCCTTGATTGCCATAATAATAATACATGGCATTATGCTGCAAGTAGCATGTTTTCTTTCTCCTTACTGCCTTTCTTCAAGTGAGTTTTAATTTATACATTTGCCCTTGTATTTTGCAGAGGTGCCGTTATTTCTGAGATCATAACACCACCAAACCAAGCCAAGCCCACATGCATTATATCCCTTAAGTCCTGGACTATTTTTAACTCTGAAAGGAAGATAGCTATTAAGACCCCTCTCTTTGAAGTCCCCCCCCCCTCCCTTCCTTATTCTTTATAGCCAAATCAATAAAGGATACACTGTATTAGTTAATCACGACAGTAGACTGATACGGTATGGTTTATTCACGTGCTTAAAGTTCAGATTTGGTTTCCGCCAGTGAATAAAAATGTTGCAAATAACTTGTACAATGCATAATATCACTCAAAATCTCCATATTAGAGACTCATTGGCCTGGTCCAAAACAGAAAATAGGGAACTATTACTAACTCTAGTCTGTTTTTTTCTTTTCTTTTTGCTACCCCGGGACCGGTAATGCGTTTCGCTCAATTATACTGAATAAGCCCCCCGTCTCTATTAAGCGACCCCCACAAAAGTGCTTGAAATAAATAAGCCCCCCACCCTGGAAGGGGGGTTAATGGAGGATTTACGGTATTCTTACAAAAATACGTTGTAATTGGTTCATTTTTATTTTTTGAGAGCTTTGTCTGACTGGGGTTCCTGTGTTTAACACGCCTGATTGTTGGATTTAAGCGGCCAGTATAACTGTGTTTTGGCTCTAGGAAAGAGGTGTCGTGTATGGCAGGAACGAGAAGCTTATGGCAAGGAGCTTTCCCTAGTATGTCCATCTCAAAACAGTAAAATTCATCATTTCATTCATTCACTAGACTAAGTTGCCTGTGGCTCAGTGGTAGCCTTTCGAGCTAGAAATCGGCAGGTAACAGGTTTGACTCCATTTTAACTTAAGAATACGCTGCCACTTTGAAGGTAACCCCTTAATAACCGTTCAATGCATAAGTATACGTGGATTTGGCACAACTGATGAAACTTACCGCGTATCCAGTTCCTGTGAGTCACATCCTCGCATCTGCGTAAATTTGGGTGATAACTTGAAAGTGAGCGCTTAATAATTATGATTGTGTATGCGGCCTTTTCGGGGTGTAGGTGCGAAGTAGCAGGGTAGTCTGCAGTTAATTTTCTTAGGAACTCAACTTCGACATATTTGTGTCAAGGCATTTCCCCAGACTACCACAGTTTACTGTAAATGTAAATGTGCTTAGTTGACCGCTCCCTACAAGGGAATAAATAATAAACAACTAAAATGATTCTAATGATAAGAACACCTTGTATTGATAATTCTTGTACCATGGATTAACCGAAATTGAGTGGCTCGTTGTGGCCACCTCTCCTGTCTCAAAGTACCATTTTCATTTGCATACTGATTAAAGTTTTCAAAGTTTTGTAATATGTAAATGACACGTGCGAACAACAACCAGACAGAGAGACTTTTCAAATTTGTGTTCTGCATACTAATTAAGCTGCATTCACACACTGCATTTTTAAGCTAGAGAGTAAATGACGTTACTTTCTCCTCGATCCACATCACTGTAGAGGGGGTTTAGGGAGGGGTTAAGATCACGTTTCACATACACTAAATCGGCCTTTTCGCGTTTCACGTGCTAAAAAACCGCATTTTCTCGAATAACGGATAAACATTTGGTTATTTCAGGGAGGTGAGAACAGCTTAATAACTGAGGCCTTAGCCTTACCTCTTATGGCCACAAAACAGCCTTAAATGACGTTCTTATGATACGTCCCGATCGTGTTCTCGGAGCCATAAAAAGAAAATTCAGTGTATAGAACGCGTCTTTCGCCCCTCCAGACTCGGGACTCCTGGACAAATATTTTCTGTACAGCTGAACGGAACGGCGTCGAAGCGAACCGAACTGGGAATGATTTCCGCGCTATTGTTTTGTAGAACAATACGTTTACCCAAGAGAACCGAATATATACTGGATTACTTGTCCTTGTTCTTGACCACTGAGCAAACGTGTCAAATTGCTAATTCACACCTTGAAAATGATATTTATTTTGAATTCTGGTTGACTATTTACATAACAATGATACATAATTATATACACGTGCCGCGCCGAGGACCTACAATGGTCTACAATCGAACTTACACTTGTAGGTTACCGTTAAGAGATCCCTGTTTTATTACTCTTGAAACAACCTATCCCTTTAATAATGCTAACCGTAACCCAAATTACGACTAAAGGCACTGTTTAGGCTTAAGATTAGTCCCTGTGATAGTTTTAAAGTTTCCAGTATTGCTGTGAACTGTGACCTGCTTTTCCTTCATGCCCCGTGGCTGCGTGCGGCACACTTACAAGTTCACTGCGTGTAAGAGTGTACCACGCTAACGGTCTGATTGGTGCATCTTTCATGGGAAACTTTAATGCACGAGTTCATTGCAATTAAGATCGTTTCATGTTTCCCTTCTTTTAAAGCAAACTTGTGTCTTCGTAATAATCAAGATGGCTAACAAGAAAACAGCAAAAGGAGATTTGAACATTTGAAAATTGTCCCTGCTTTATAGCCTATCCCGAGCTGTGCATAGAGTGGTGCAAAGAAAGCAATTTACTTTCATCTTCCGCGTCCAAAACCTGTGTGAAAACGCAGTTAGTTGCGTGGCAAAGACAAAGTGCATCGGGAGATGGATCTGTTTCGCGATGCTCAACTGGAAAAAACTGCAATAGATAGCCTTCAATCCGCCAGAACACATTAATTTTCTGACAGTAAACTTTCCTTGAAAAAATATTAGCCCTAGCTACCTGTGGCCGGAAAGTTTACAATTGCCTACAAGACAAGGGCTAACATTATCTCCCAGTTAACCATTGCCTAAACTTCGTCGACCCAGACAAACGAGCCCACAGCAGGGCATTGAAAAGACATGATGGGGAGTGAAACGAAGTATGCCTCGAGCGAGAACATCCATGGGTCTCTACCAAAGTTATTTACTTGGAAGCATCATTGAGCATATTGCCGATCTCTACAAAGAGCGATAAATCGCAAAATGCCACTAAATGCACCGTTCGTGATCCTGAATACAGGAAAGGAAGAAAACATACACTTTGCAGTGTCTCGGCGAATTCGTAAGCAAACAGAAAGAACAATTTCACGATAAAAAGAGCAGGTAGCCATTAAATTTTTTATAACAGGTTTCTTTGTTATGTTTGAGAATATGAACTCTATTACAACGGTTGCTTGAAACTCCACTTCTTGCGCTTATTCTAAAATTGAAAAATGGGTAAAATTGCAGGAAAAGTGCCCAAATTGCAGGAAAAAATGTTCGATTTTCCGTATTTCAGTCAGAAGTTCGACAGGTTTTTTCAAAGTCTATAGACTTAGAAAAAACACCTCAAGAAGAAAGAACAAAGCGCCACAGTCCCAAAGGACGTCTATTGTTATCGCTATTGTTTTCTTGAAACAAAGGATTGTATGCATAATAAAGTGGGGACCTGTGCGGAAATCTTGGCGCGAAGTGTTGTTTGCGTAATGCCCAATTCACAATTTTGCGTAAGAAAGAGCTCTTGGTCACTGTCTATGACAGGAACGCATAAACAGACTGCTGGTGGGTAGAAAAAAGTTGCTTAACAAGGATCAAAATAGCTAAAGAAACGGAAACAAAGTTAAGTCCCTTGAGGACGCCGTATATGATTCAAAATCTATCGTTTCTGAAAAACATGTGAAAGTTACACCGTTATGCCATGAAAATTTTCAAAACCCTGTGAAAATCACTCAATTATGTCAATTCCATTGTCATCGTTTCGATCGCAAGAAGGGGTAAGCCTCCAAATTAGCCAGTACATAGCTGACCAACCATAAACTTGAATACTAATAATAAAATATTATTATTAGTATTCAAGTTTATGCTGGCCTCAGTCCTTGTTGAGTGAAGGGCACAGAGTCCGAATGTGGATGGCTTCCTTCACAACTCTTTCACTCAACAAGGACGGAGGCCGCTACAACTTGTCCCTCATCTGGACCAACCTCCTCAGGAACAGAGGGAGGGGGGCCGCTCGGAAACCCTCGAATTTCCCGCCTACTTCCGAGGATGACGTCACCAACAACACCAGTCATGTGACCAAGAGCTCAGGAGACCTTATGAAAAGTAAGTCCACAAAATATCCGGAGTATTCAAGTTTATGCTTCGCCTACTATCATATTCCCGGATAGATGAATCTTCACAGCACTAACCAGTACTTGTTCCCCTGAACAAAAGATCTTAATTATTTAATCCTAGTAGTATTGGCGGTACAGCAGCGGCAGAAAATTCACTTTAATTTTTACAATATTAAGACAAATTGGTGTATTTTACATTTTATAAAGATCTATCAGGAATAAAATAATGAACAACCATGAAATAAGTCAGATAAATACTTCGAAACGTCGGTATTAATCAATATACATCCTTCGGGCCTAGGGCCCTCAGGATGTATAATATGTATTAATACCTCCGTTTTCGGTATTTATCTCTTACATAATAGTCATGAAAACTGAAATTTCGAGTAATCCTGTCGTGAATTAGCAGGAGCAACGCACGCGTATCACGTAATTCGCAATCACGCAAAAATTGCGCCATGTATGTCATTGGAAAAAAAACATCAAACGTCACTGTAGGCGGTTTTCTTTGTGTGGGCAGCCCCAGGCTCTGCCAGGTGATCCTGTGGCCTCTTTTCGCTTTTTGGCTTGCGCTTAACGTTTCTTAGGCGGCATTTGAAATTAGAATGACTACCGATGACCACTAAGTTGTTT
>NC_090880.1:18867315-18877315 GCF_036669935.1 Montipora foliosa
ATAGTCACGCAGTTATTGAAAGCTAACCGTTTTTAAATGGATGCTAAAGCCGATGACACAAGGCTCAACATCTTGCAAGATTCTTGCTCAACGAATGGTGAACAATGTTGCACAAACTTATTGAAGAGAATAGAGCTGGTCTCTATTTTTGTTCAACAAAGTTCAACGTGTTAAATGGCATACTTCAACATTGTACATGACATGACACACTATTGAACATTTGTTGAACAACGGCTGCGATATTTATTGATCAACAAATGTTGAATCATGTATCACCGGCTTTAGACTGAAATACTGTTTTTCAGCGATACTTGAAATGGGTGCTTGGACTCAAATGCGAGAAACACAAGGTAGGTTAGATGTCTGGTGACATCGAAGGAAGGAAGTATTTCTTGAAATTAAACAGGCATTAATGTCGTTGTTTAATAGGTGAACTGTATATAAAAGAGTTAAAGACAAGGTAAGACTTTCCGCGGAGTGTTGAGCCCGTAATAATCATTCTAAGAAGACTCACGTACGAATAGAACGGTGTAGAGGTCCCGTACGAATAGCCACTTTGTTAAATTTAAGTCTCCTTTGCAACTATTGATGTTGAAGGCGTAATTTACCCGTGAGAAGGATGATAAGGTAGTCGCTTCGCAACGGGCGAAAGGACAATTAAAAATTCAAGAAGTGTGGTTTTCGACGGCTGCCTTATTGGAAGCGGAGCAAGGAGAAAATTTCTTTTTCAAACCCATCGTCCTCTCCCCTGAAACTATGTTTTAGCTCGCCCCAGCGCACTTTCAGTTTCTTCGTCCAAGATGGCGCCATAGATTTTCCGAATCGCTTTTTACCCAAACACCCCTACTCTGCAGACTAACGACCTCTGTAAGATCGGTCGGATGCTTCACGCATGGAGTTACAAGAACACATTTGCCCCTATTCCGGTGAAAATTATTTGAATCCAGTCTTAATTTTGTCAAGAGAGGATGTGCTAAGAGAATGGATTCCCCATACAAGGACCTCCTCCAATGATAGTTTTTCAAAAATCTAATTTTAGCCACGCATGTTTTTAAAAGAGGCATCTGATTGGACAGTTGTAGTGACGTAATAAAAAGTTGAATATGCGCGGCATTGGGAACGAGAACTAACATGACGATGAGCATGGGGGTCCGTTCTCTTACCTCATCCTCTCTCGGTTCTGTGTCATTATTGGGTGACAGGATAATGAGTTCCTGTGGGTGGTCATTCCAAGGGCGTTAACATATTGGGAACCACGCAGCCATGGGAACAACGGACAAAAATTTGCGACATGGGTGCAATCTAAAAATCCTTATGAGGCCAACTCGATTTTTTATATATTTGAGCGGGAAATTCTGGTTTCCTTAGTCTTCAATTGATAAAATCTTTAAGCGACTGGTCAGTTTCGTGAAAAATGATACCCTATTCTAGACCCAAAAGCTCGAATTTATATACCCTATGCTAGAGTAAACCGCTTGAAAACCATGCCTTTCACAGCGGCACATACCTATATAGCCCATATATGGCAGTATCCCCCCCGGGGTAACAAAGCACGGTTTACTCAAAAGCCCGCTTCTTGATCGATGTGGAAGTGACTGCAAGCGGTCTCGAGTAAAACTGAGAACCAACGTACAGTACGAGGGATAAAATTAAAATCCCCGTTGTCCATCTTTTGGAAACTATTGACAGTATTGTGAAGTGACCAAATCGGAGCATTGTAAAGGATACGAACTCGCGATCGCATCATTTTTCGTTGTCTTACAACCTCTTTGCAAACATATGATCTAGTCCATTCGGTCAGAATTCAGTGTAAAAGTCAACCTCGTTGGGCTAATGTGTCTTAAGGGGATTTTCTTAAATTTATAAAGATATATATTTTTTTCATTCCAGACCCAATGTATATCTTCACCTTGCCGGAAAGGGGGTACATGTGTGCCCAACTACAGTCATCACACCTTTACCTGCAAATGCAATGACGGGTTCACTGGTGACCTCTGCGAAAAAGGTACTTAACGTTGATTCGAGTGCACCCAAGATCAATTTTGTTTTCTACGTCGACAATATACGTATATTTACTTCTTTCCAGAAATTCACGTAATCAAATGCACGTCCAGTTTCGATAGAGCGGTTTTAAATTGAGTGTCGAAGGTAATTAGCGAATTACTTTGGTTTTGCATTACTTCACTCAGTGATTGGTTAAAAGTTCTCGCGCCATTTTTTCAGCCAATCAGAAGTGAAACCAAAACCAATTGTGGCTTGCGCGTGAACATTTTCCCGCGCTTTGTGTCGGCTACGTGTAATACTTCAAGTTTTGATTGGTTTACTGAGTTGTCTCCGTCCTTTTTGATTGGCCAAAGTAATTACTGTCGTTTTGCTTTTACGACACTCGATTGAAAGTCGCTCTATGTAACATGAAATGTCCCGTTTACTCTGAACATTTCTGGTTCTACCTATTTGAAGCAATATTTAAGGGCTGAGGTTAGCGTTGCATTTAGGACAGGAAAAATTCAACGAGCTGTTGATCTTTCCTTGACTGAGCAGATTTAAGGGGACACTTGTGATGTTAATTATCTTTATTATATCTCTCAGATAGTACGCCTGCTGTGATTGGCTAAATTAGCGCGGCTTACTGCGTCCCGCCAGTTAAATTTAGAATTTCGATAAAACATTATCTAGCAAGTTTTTCATGTCGTTTCTGTTACATAAACTTGTAAGACTGTTTGAATCTTGCAAGTAATTATTTCAAACAGCCAAGAAGATTTAGTTTTTCGGATTTTGACACGGCAATCTTTGTGGCGGTCGAACCTCCCGCTTGACTTTAACTAGTCTCCTTGCCCGAGCGCCGGATTAACCTCAAGATATAATAAACAACTTGCTAACCTCATCTTCTCGGTCCGTACTGTAAGTAACGGATCCTCGTTTTTTTCCCGTTGATTTATGAACGGGAAAAAAACTCGGTCCGTAACTTACAGTACGGACCTCGAACTGGGTTAGTAAGAGGTGTGTATTCCTAGACGCAAATGATGTTAAAGTTGAAGAGAAGATCAAGGGAACACCTCGTTAAGCGTTTTAAAATCAGCCTGCATCTAATTTCGTGCATTCCTGAACATAAGGGCCTCAGTGGCCAAACGGGATATGTTTGGCGTTTAAGCAACATCAAACATTGTTTGGTGACCAAACATGCTGATGTTGACGTACTGAACGGTTAAAACATGTTTGATCCAACTCAGATCAAACTCCACAAGCAAAGAACTATGGGTCACAAATACGTAAACAACACGTGGATACAAGCGGCTGAGCAAGCGTGGTACGCATGCGCGCGCCAAACCTGTTTCATACGGCTGTCCAAACAAACAAGACTTTTCCCATCAAACATGAGAACAAAAGAAATGTTTGAAGTTGTTTGATCGGATGTTTGATGGCCTTCAAATTTTATCAAACACGATCAAACAGCACCAAACAAGGTGGCCAAACGGTAAAATGTTTGGTCACCAAACAATAAGCACTTCATGACTGGCCCCAAGGGAAACAGTGAGTTTTGTTTCCCCGAGACCCTCAATGTTCCCCGAGGTGAAGCCGAGGGAAACATTGAGGTTGAGGGGAAACAAAACTCACTGTTTCCCGAGGGGCCAGTCATTAAGTGTTTTGTTATACCTCCCAACTCAAAATAGAACAATACACAGATAAAAATTATTTGCTTGACGTCGGCTGACGTACAGATTTGCCGCCGTTTCAAAGGTGCACGACCTGATCACGTGTGAGTCGAAAGTTCAAGTTGTTGTTCGCCCTAGGGCGTCATGAAGTTTTGACCAATGACACGTGACACGTTCTCCTCCAATCAGAAAACGTATTTGAGTTGGGAGGTATAACAATGCTTGATGTTCAAGGGGTTACGTTTTATGCAAACGTTGGCGGTGTAGCACTTATATTTCGACAGAATTAACTATGAGAGGGTCAGATGGCTTACACAGGGTCACATGGTTTACATGAGTAGAAAATAGCACTTCACATCACCCTCTCGTAGTTAATTCTGTTGAAATATAAGTGCTACACGGCCAACGTTTGCATAAAACGTAACCCCTTGTACTTGTACGTATTCATTGCCGTGAATTTAACATCTTCAATTCTCACGGCCTCAGTCCCGTCTGGCAGTCCAGTCTGCTCAGTCGGTAGAGCAGCGGTGGTCTCATGGGCGTAGCCAGGATTTTTCAAAGGGGGGGTCACACTGTGTCAAACAGAGGGTACTCACGTTGTCGCAACCTGAATATTGTAGGTTGTTTGAGTAAAAAACGGCTTACAAAGGGGGGGGGGGGGTCACGGGCACCCCAGGACTCCCCCCTAGCTACGCCCTTGGGTGGTCTAGCCCGAAGGTCTTGGGTTCAATTCCCATCCAGGTCAGAGTTTTTCTATGTCCTTGAGTGGGCCTATTTGCATTAGTAGGGCTAACGCTCACATGGTTTACATGGGTAGAAAATAGCACTTCGCATCACTCTCTCATAGTTAATGCGTGATGTTGTTTGGTAACCAAACATTTCCCGTTTGGCCAAGCCTTAAGTTTTTCGTGAGGACATTTCCTTCGATTGGGCCGAAAAACACACAGCCAGGACGCTCGACCAAGCTGCCTATTTCTTTGACGGCGTCATCAGCTGCTTTGCAGCACTAAAATTCTTGCAAAATGAGAGCACAAAGCGGTTTGTTATGACATCGAAGAAATGTCTGAGACTTTGTGTTGCCCCTGAGATTCCCAGATCCCCTTCGAACGCCTGCCACACAGACTTCTCTTCAGCTATAAAAACTCATGAGCATCAAATCAAGAGACGATCAACGTTATTTGGTATCAACATCAATAGGAACATCTATTTTGAGGTTTAAAGAAGTTGACAATTACTGGCCAAACCTATATTAACCTTCTTTTGTCAGTGCTTATAGCAGCTTGTTCGTGGAAAAAGAAAGTTGTGCTACGCAAATATGCTTTCTCAAAATGGAAAGATTACGTGTTTACAGGAATAAAAGGGAATAATTTATACAACAGACTATTTTTTAATGGAAAGCCCTTTGGTGTATTTCGTTGTTTCAAACTTCTTGTAACAGCACCAGCTCTTGAGATTTTCAGAGATTTTGCTTGAATATTCTAATTTTTTTCATTAATAACGTTTTGTTGGAGTCGTAACTACTTACTCTTCTCTTTTAGCAAAGTCGTGCAAGGCCCTGAACGACTTTACCAGGCAAGTGGCCAGCATTTTAACGTCACCTTGTTCCCTTAAAGTTCGCTTTTGTTCCCGAATCAAACTTGTTCTTAGCTTTTTGTTCCCTGAAATGGTTTATTTTGTTTTTGTTCCCCAGTTCAAATTATCCATGTTCACTTCTTCCCCAAAATCCCTTGGAGGGCCTCCTTACTTATACGAAAATCTAAACAGCGATACTTCAGCTATCTTGAATTCCGTTTAAAAATGTGGTAGGAGCCAAGAAGGCCCATCAGGCCGGCGCTTATCTCCGGTTTTTGCAGCATGAAGCGACTAGGAGTATTTCTACTCCCCCCGGGATGGGATGCTAGTCCATGGCAGGGTTACCCCCAGCATTTTCGCCGGTATCCATTTATACACCTGAGTGGAAGAGGCACCGTGAGAGTAAAGTGTCTTGCCCAAGAACACAACACAATGTCCCCGGCCAGGACCCGAACCCGGACCACTCGATCCGGAATCGAGCACACTAACCATGAGGCCACCACGCCTCCCACACATATTAATCACATATTAATCACAAGTTAACAGTAAAATACAATGCAATGCAATGCAATACGATACGATACATCTAGATTATTACATGTTAAGAGCCTGATATCGTTTTTATTCACGAGTTTTTAATACCATATCGCAAACCAGCGCGTCTTCGAGCGAGTGAGCGATATGGTATTAAAAACGAGTGAATAAAAATGATATCTGGCTTTTAACATGTAATAATTTTGTTTATTACATATTACATGCTTGAAAAAAATCAAGCCACCAAGTTGAAGTACAAGAAAGTTGCATTTAATACTAGTGTATGAATGTAAATACTTACTTATTTAACGAGGGTAGAACATTAAACTTCAACAGTTTTCTAACATGTGGCCCTCAACACTACAAATATACAAAGCTAAATTGACATACTAGGAGTAACAAAAAATAATTTAAAGTAAAAATAGCAAAATAGAATAACAAAGACAAAGAACAATTTACCAAGAAGAATGACAGAAATAATGTATAAGAAAAATGTACAAAATGAATGTAAATATTAATAATGTATGTTGAGGCGCGGTGGCCTCATGGTTAGTGCGCTCGACTCCGGATCGAGTGGTCCGGGTTCGGGGCCTGGCAGGGGACATTGTGTTGTGTTCTTGGGCAAGACACTTTACTCTCACGGTGCCTCTCTCCACCCAGGTGTATAAATGGGTACCGGCGTAATGCTGGGGGTAACCCTGCGATGGACTAGCATCCCATCCAGGGGGGAGTATAAATACTCCTAGTCGCTTCATGCTACTGAAACCGGAGATAAGCGCCGGCCTGATGAGCCTTCTGGCTCGTAAGCAGAGACTTTACCTTTTTTTTTTACCTTTTATATAAAACTGTAAAAAACTCAATCGCAATTATTAAAAAGTGCAGCGACAGTGAAGGAAAAATCGACATCGGAAACAACAGGGAGGTTATTACTTTGTCCTTCCTTGTACTTGTACGTGTTCATTGCCGTGACTTTAACCTCGTCAGTTCGCACGGCCTGCTCCCTTCTGACCTTGTAGCTCAGTCGGTAGAGCAGCGGTGTTCTAACCCGAAGGTCGTGGGTTTAATTCCCACCCTGGTCAGAATTTTTCTCTGTCCTTGTGTGGGCCCATTACCATCAGTAGGGCTAACGCTCACATGGTTCACATAGGGTAGAAACTTAGCACTTCACATTACACTGTAATCACTCCCAGTTAATTCTATTAATTAAAGAAGAGAGTTCCTCCAGTAGCATTAGTAGTTAGTAATTAGTAGTTCAAATTCGGCTGCAGACGATAACATTGCCTGTGTAACAGTGAGTAAAAGCGACTTTAGAGTCATGAGTGAACCTTGTACTGTTCTTTGTATCCACAGCTTAAACGAGAGCAAGGTTGTTGCACTCCTCTTGGACTCTAAAACAACCTCCGTTTTTTGTCACATGGGTGATTTTGGATGCGGAACAGGTGGATGGACACCAGTCATGAAAACGGATGGAAACAAGGTATCTTGCCAAATTCCCAATGTTATGTTTCTTTAACTTTAAGCAAAACGTTAATTTTTTGCCAATCTTGAAATTCTTACACCAGATCGGAGGGTAAAAGCAAAAATTGTTCAACAATGTTTTTCTGGGAAGTAAGCCCCCTGCAGCTGCTTTACAAAAGTGGATCCACATATGGCGACAAAAATCCATTGAAACGTCTTATCTTATCTAGTACTACTTTTAATTCTTAACAGAGCACATTTCACTATGATTCAAATATGTGGAGCAACAAGGAAATCTTTAACCTTGATGGAGGGAAGACTGGGTTCGACTCAAAAGAAACAAAATTGCCGAGTTATTGGGACACACCCTTCACCAAGATTTGTCTCGGTATGAAAGTCAATGGCGAACAAGATATAAATTTTGTGGTTATAAACAAGAGCGCAGAGTCCCTTTTTTCGCTTATTTCTGATGGGCAACGCAGAAACACATCACTTGGTCTTGCCACGTGGAAGACGCTGATTGGTGGACAGGCCTCGTTGCAAACTGCCTGCGTGATTGAAGGTTTCAATGTTCAGGGTAGCGTCGATGGCTTTTCAAGAGTAAGAATTGGCATAGTTGGGGACGAGTTTAAGCCCTGCGTTAGCTGTGATTCAAGAATCGGCTTCGGCACTGGAGGAGAAAATCCCGACAACAACACTTGTGGAAACTTTGCTGATTACAATCCCGACAATGGTAATAAGAATCTCAAGGCAATGGGGTACATTTTAGTTCAGTAAGGTGTCACTGACGTCTCAGGGGAGCTCTTTAGAAAACACTTTAACTCTGAACAGAAACATTGCTATCCTGGCGAATTTGTTTGATGATAACATTATTAATCCTTACTGATTGCTGTTATCTCATTTACGATCGGTATATGCAGCACCATTTGCAATTAGGCATGCTTATAAAGAGATTATCATTTGACTGTCACTTTTTTTTCCATGAAAAGGTCATTTATACCATTCTGAAATCTTGAAAGGATCTTGTAAGCCTTTGTATGAAATTAGCAATAGCTTATGCCTCTTTAAAATGGCAGAACTTCTTAGACTGATAGATTATAACGATAAGATGACGCAAAGATGACACAACGACGATTGTTGTTCGTGCCAAACTACGCGCCTGGCATTTTTTCTTTTTTAAATCGCATTTATTATGTCGCTGATTAATAAAACTCTGAAAACGTTCACTGTTTTGCCGTCTTTAACTTTATCACTACCGCCATTGCCAGTAACGATGTTACAACAACAAAGACGACGATGATGATAATGATGATGATGCTGATGATGATGATGATGATGATGATAATGGTCGCAATGAAAACGGTGATGACAATCAGTGATAATTTTTGTAAAACCACTTTGGCGTCTTGTTCTTCAAGAAGATGTAAAAACAAAAATAACCCTTCTCTAAGAAGAAACCAAATACCGAAAAGTAGAGAACCAACAAACTCAATGCATTTGTGATGCCAGTGCCAAGCACACCTTGGTGGAAGGTCAGCTTTCTTATTACTGTTCCCCCAAACAACTCCCTCCCTGATGTTTTTCTTGAATCGGCTCCTCTCTTCCCCATGGATTTCTCGGCTTTCAACACGAGCCACCATGTTGCAAGCCGAGAAGACGCTGCGAACGAGGTTGCTCTGCAGATATCTCTTTGACTCTATATTGCAACAAGATTTCAAACTTAACTGTCTTGTCACAGTTGTTTGCCTATGCAGCCAAAAAACACAGTGATAAGTATGGCAGTACGTTTGAGCAATGTGCAGAGATTGCGTACAAGAACCACAAAAACAGCACACAGAACCCTAACGCATGTCTGAGGAAAGAGATTCCACTGAAAACAATCTGTGAATCGCGAATGATATGTAAGCCTATCGCGTTTGCCATGTCGGCGCCCACGGCAGACGGCTCAGCAGCTGCAGTTTTGTGCTCCAGACACTTCATGGAATCCAAGGGCATGCAGGTTAGTTTAACTGAGTTGGCAGAGGTGCAAATTTAATCCCAACCGTGTGGACGTGTGAAAAAAAAATTGTAGTAGCTTTTGTTTCTTAATTTCTGCCCTTGGTAACTTCACTTTAGTACCACCAACTTCATGCTTGCATTAATGTTCACGTGTTGACAATAGTCA
This sequence comes from Montipora foliosa, assembly GCF_036669935.1. Taxonomy (NCBI): domain Eukaryota; kingdom Metazoa; phylum Cnidaria; class Anthozoa; order Scleractinia; family Acroporidae; genus Montipora; species Montipora foliosa. The sequence continues at coordinate 18,876,697 of NC_090880.1, forward strand.
GGAGCGCATCAAATGCATCCTCTATCATTCATGGTGGGCCTCGGAGTAAACCCTTTCTCGAGTAGAGTTATTAATAAAACTCCTCTTGTGAGGGTTTTGAGGTTAAAAGCCCAATGAAAACAGAGCTATGACAGTGCTATTGTTTTACGTCATATAACCACCCAACAAACACGCATCACGCTGGAATTGTGTCGTTTCGCGTTCCCCCTGGAAATATGACACTCCGCGGGAAAAAAGTCGTTCAAAACTTAAAACTCCAAATGAGTAAATATACTCAGGAAAGGGTTGACTAAAGGAATAAGTGTAGATAGAGGCTCCATTTGATGGGGTTCTGCAGTAGTTGATTTAAGGGCTATTCACTTGAGTGTCAAAAGTAATTTTTGCGATTGCTCAGTTGTGTTACTGCACATGTTATTGGCCCAAAACTCTTAAGTCGGTATCGCAATCAACTTGTCCACGCGGAGAAGTCTGGTCATGACTATTTCCAGGAGTAACCGCGGTTCCGACCGAAAATAGTTGGAAAAGTTTCTATTGGGAAACCTCAACCGCTTCAATCAAAACCGGTTGTGGTTGAAACGGTTGATCCCAATTGAACACGACGATAAGTTACAACTAATGG
>NC_090880.1:18879815-18897315 GCF_036669935.1 Montipora foliosa
CTTCGCCTCTCAATTGTTCGGCTTTTCCGATTGTTCGTTCGCTCGGACAAAATCGCCAGACCTTTGCTCGATCCTTTGTTTGGACTCCGAGGGACACGCTTTTTGTGGAATGTTTTTGAAGCCGTTCAAAAAATTCGTAACCACAAGGCGTAGCTGCTCGTTTTCTAAACATTAGTTAAGGCTCATGCGCGTTTCGTTTTATCAGTGACCTGCAATGCATTTTTTTGCTCATGAATTGTTAAATTTTTTGAATGTTTTTTGATCTCATTTTACGTATGGTTCTGATATCTTTACAGGACAACTAGGATGTCCTCCTTTTTTGTCTATGCCTTTGTCGTTTGCTTAGACCAGCATGTGTTGCATAATTATGCTTTTCTCGATCCTCTGTTTTCAGCTGTTCATGTATGAGGCCATGGGGTTATGTCAACTAGGGAGGGGTGGGGAGCTTATTGATTCAGCGAAGTGGATTGCCAATAAAAACGGTGAGTGTTGTTGACGGCGAGACCGAAAAGATCGTTAAAAGACCGGCAATCTTGCAATACCCATAGACTTAGAACAAAAAAGCCCGCCATTGCAAGGAAACTGGAAGTAACCTTCATTTCCACGAAAAGGCAACTTTCAAGTAAAGCGTTTTTATCAGAAAAAACGAATTCAGAATAGCATATTTGCATTCATACTGAATTTCATGGGTAGCACTATATGAAATGATCTTGTGAAGTGTAATTGTTTCTGACATAAAGAGCCTTTGTAGAATAATGAGATGGCAATTCAACCTCGTTGCCAGTGCTCTCTCTCTCTTCTCCCCCTCTCCCTCCCTCCCGCTACCCTTTTCTCCTTCTCGTGTTTGGTCAACTGTGGTTTTCTGGTCACATGAACACTTGTGCCAATCAACTGCAGAGAGGGTAGGTCCTCAACCAACTGATTTTGACAACAGAACAATGAAGCCGGACTTTGCCGAAGAGCTTGTTGAGAACTTTTAAAGTTAGTAAGTTGTCTCCCGTATGACCTGCTTAAAATCCTTTTAATAGATTCTAGGTTGTTATCTGGACCGCCTAAAACTCTTTTACCTCGGAGAGAAAAGACAAATTCCTCTTGTAAAAGGAATTACAGGGTGATTTTTTCCAAAGCATGGCATAGCCCACAGGAACTTGAATTCAAATTTGTAATTCTTGGAGTTGTTCACATCTTGAAGCGGCGATTAGCTGTATAAACGACGCGGCAAAGTACGTTCAATCCTTTTTCGTTGTTAAAGTTTTTAATTTTGACGCTGCCACCCCTCTTCTATTGCTAAAATGGAAACCCTCCCACATTGTCGGGGGAAGGGTCTGTAGATTTTAGGCGGCCTTTTTCCCATGTTGCTCTTGGATTGCCAAAATTATAGTAGAAATTCTGGAATTTGGTTAAAAAAAGTTACTGGGGTTTGTTTATTGTAAGGTTCTTAGTATTTTGGCCGTGTATTTCTCAGACAAGAAACACCTGCTGAAAAACACTAAAATTGATAGTTTGTGAACAAATTGAGTAGGTCAGTGCTTTTGGTCATGAATGGAAGATGACAAGTTTTGCGCGCGACAAAACAAAGAGAACAAAAAAAAAAACCAAAAAAAAAAAAACAATTCCCTGAAAACAGTGGGCATATTGTTATTTTTTATAGGTGGGTCGGTTTGTCGAATTGGGGATCGATGGGTCGTAAATCCTTCCGGGGGCTTGGAATCAAAAGGTGAGGTAATCTACCAATGATCACTTGTAAAATACATTATTAAGTTAAACGTGACCTGGTAACTTTTAACAGCGGCCCGACGGTAGATGCGTTGTTGCTAAAATTGTACCCAATACTTAAATAATACGGAAATTTCGAGAAAATTGTATTTACACCTTGCCATTTCCTTGTCAAGTTTTCCTTGACGAGTTTCCCTTGAAACTGAGTGGAAATTGCATTGCCAGTTATTGTAAGTTTTTGCTAGACAGGTCTCCTTGTTTGACAACTGGTAGTGTTTTACCAAGGAAACTAGTCGAGGTAAAACTCAGTGAGGACGATATAGAGCGGTTTTCAATTGAGTGTTGTAAAACAGATTCCAAAGTAATTACTTCGGCCAATCACAACAGGTGCAAACAGCGCAATAAACCAATCCAAATTCGTAGCAATTCCGTGTAACTTGCGCAAAGCGCGGGAAAAATCGCGCGCGTGCAAGTCGCAGTTGGTTATCCTTTTCATTGGTTGATAAACTGGCGCGAAATTTTTAAACCAATCACTAAGCTTAGCAACTGCAATCGCGTAATTACTGTCGACAGTCATTTGAAAACTGCTCTATGCTGGCGGTTAATTTATCACCAAGTATATTTGTAAAGGTATTACTGAAGCCTGACTGGTAAGAAATTTCGTTTTAAGGCCAGATAAATATCAGTGATGTATTTGCCAAGGCCACTGAGCCTTATTCCTCAATATGTCGAAGCAAACATAAACACAAGCAAGGCATACGGAAACTCATTTGATTTCGGTAGATTTTTGGTTTGGAGAAAAAAACAAATTAACGAATAGTTAATGTGCCTTCGCACATTTGCTTTGCTTCTGCATGCTTCGTTTGTGACGATCAATTATACATTTGTGAATTTCTGAATAGAATGCTGCATGAAAATGACAAATGACGAAAGTTCAATGTTTCCCATAATCTAGTGCTTTTCGTAATAGTAAGCTCCAGCATCGTTCTCTGTCCTCGTTGGATAGCCCACTTTAATTAAAGTGCTGCTACGACCAAACAATCAGTTCTTTTTCTTTGAATTTTAAAACTACATTTAATTAAACATTGCATGACCCAGGCCTTGATTTAAAAAAGACAGTTTTTTTTTAACTGAAAATTCTCTTTTTAATGGTCCACCAATACTGAAATTCCTATTTGATGGTCTGCAATTACTAATTTTAAAATCTTAAAAGAGCTGGATTGAGGAGAAAATAACGTCAAAGACTCGATATTTTAAGAATGCAATGCATGTGTACGCGGCTGAATTAATATGCAGTACGGGAGTTTTGGGCTTTCAGACTTTAAACGTGTTTTGGATGTGTAAAAAGCTCCGTTTACGCACTGAAATTTTAAGGTAGTGAGTAAATGAAGTCACCTTTCCCTAGATCAAATCCTCTGTGGTCCAATCGGTCAGTCAGTTTTGAAGGTGAGTAATGGTGGACCGTGAAATCCAAACGCTACACTCAATGTAAACAGCCTTTGCATAAAACTCAATCTCAAAGTTTGGCCAGCCTGGTGTTAAGCAAACACTTTCAAAATCTGAAGAAAAGGAAGTGATATCACAGTAGCACTTTAAACAGCCAGGAGCCTACGACCACCAGCGTCAGCAGGAGAAGGCGTGCTCATTTTAACTTTTATTTTTGGTTATGATCTCCAATTTCGTTGTAAAGGGAAAACAATCATGTCGCACTGGCAGCGTGATGTCTTTTTGTCTCTTAGTGGAAAGTAAAGCAATTTGCTTGCATAAACACACTCATAGCGTAAAAATACGTTTCCAAGAAAAGCTCCGTCCACTCGTGTGTTCGGCTTCACAGCCATTATTATGTATATGAAATAGTACGCGTGGTATGATTGGCTAATTTAGCGGACCGTATGCGCCCCTGTCCGGCCTGCTAAATTTGAAATTTTGATGGAACATTTTTCAGCAAGTTTTCACGTTGATTGGTGTACGAAACTTGTGAAGCTGTTTGAATCTTGCAAGCAGTTATTTCAAAAATCCCATTTCGTTTTCGGATTTGTCGCGTGCCAATCATTTGTGGCAGGTGAACGTTCTGCTTAACTTCAAATAGTTTCATTTACCACGCGCCTTATTACCTCGGCTATATAGTGGCATCCTCATCTCAAAGAGGCGATGGTTAGCACTGGGGATTTGGGCAAGATCTTGTATGACTGTGTAGCCCGATCCTGGAGTGGCAGTCTCTGTTGCAGGTGGCACAGACGTGCCTTGTGGAATTGCGTGCAGAAGTTGCGCATTCTTTCGTGGCCACTCTCTTGCACATAGCCTGGACTTAAGCGTTCGCTTCCGCCTTTCAAACCCCCGCTTTGACGCTTTTCTGCCATGTATCTCGGTGTTTGGCAATGTCCTCTCATGCACTGGTGTCAATTAGTGCAGATCGCAAGTCTCGCTTGATGGCGTCCTTGTAGCGCATCAGCGGCCGGCCCACGCCACGCCACGCCACGCCGGCGTCGCTGATGAGCAGTGATGCCATGCTCAGTGAGCCAGCGGCTCCAGGACCTTGGTGTTGGTGACTCTGTCCTGCCACCTGATGTGCAGCAGGCGCCGAAGGCAGCGGAGGTGGAATCCGTTTAGTTGCTGCTCTTGTCTGGCATAGGTCGTCCACGACCCGCTGCCATAAAGGAGAGTCGACAGGACACAAGACAAGCTTGGTAGATGCACATCTTGGTCCTTTCGCTCAACCGGTCATTGCCCCACACTCGCTTCTTGAGTTTGGTCATGAGAGCAGCTGCTTTGACGATCCTGAAGCTGATGTCTGCAACAAGCGAAGTCGAGCTTGATACGGTGGAGCCCAAGTAGTTGAAGGTGTCCACAACCTCCAGCTTCGTGTTATCGATGGTGATGACTAGGGGACTTAACACCTTTTGCCAAGATGTTGGTCTTCCTGAGGCTGATCATTAGCCTTAACTCCTTGCAGGTATGGGACAGCTTGTCTACGAGATGTTGGAGGCCCTCCTTGCTGTGGGATGTTAAAGCAGCGTTGTCTGCAAACAGCAGCTCCCATATGAAAACCACGTAAGCTTTGGTTTTGGCGCGGAGTTGCCGTGTAATCTTTCAGGATGTAGACACCTTCTGTACAGTCTACAAAGGCATACTGGAGCAGCATCGAGAAGAAAATCCTGAACAGGGTTGGAGCAAGGACACAGCCCTGCTTTACTCCACTGCTGACTGGGAAGGCATTGGAGGTGGCCCCATCGAAGCAGACCGTACTCTGCATGTCCTGGTGAAAGGAGGTGATGATTGCCAGGAGCTTTGGAGGGCAGCCAATCTTCTGGAGGATCTTGGAGTGTCCGCTTCTGCTCACCAGGTCAAAAGGCATAGGTTCTGGCATAGGTTCTGCCAGTACTCGTTGACACAGTGGCGGGGGGGCTGCTGGGCCTTGCTCCTAGCTGCTCGAAGGGCGTCGCGTGTGTTTGGGGAATGGTTCTGCTTGTGAGCCAGCATCGCTTTTCTCTTGGCCTCCGTGACTGGCTGCATTTCTTCCCGGGAAGCCTCGAACCAGTCAGCATTCTTGGTTCTTTCTCGCTGAATGCAGCCATGGCTGAGTCGTAGATGGCCTCATGGAGGTGAAACCATTTGGCATCTGGGTTGCTGGTTGTTGGTTGCGCAGCAAATGTCTCCTGGGTCGTGGTGTGGTGGTTTTTTCTGGCCTTCAGCCTGACCTTGCTTGCAATAAGCAAGTGGCCCATGTCACAGTCAGCGCTGTGATAGCTTCTTGTGTGGAGGACACTGCCGAGGTCCGCTCTCCTAGTGATGACGAGGTCTAGCTGGTGCCAGTGGTGGGACCGAGGGTGTCTCCAAGACACTTTGTGCAGCTCCTTACACTTAAAGTAACTGTTGGTGATGCAGCGACCGTGGTGACAGCAGAGTTTGAGCAACCTCTGCCAGTTCTCATTCATCCTGCGGACGCTGAAGTGGCCGAGGCAGGTAGGCCATGCTTGCCAGTTGGTCCCGACGCGAGTGTTGAAATCGCCTAGCAAATATATGCCCTCGGAACTTGGGATTCTGGATAGTGTTTCCTGCAGAGCCTCGTAGAATTGATACTTGGTGTCTGGGGTGAAGGTCAGAGTCCGGGTGTAGGCAGATATGATGTTCACAAAGCGCGGCGACAAAATGCATGCGAAGGGCAAGAATTCTTGATGTCCCTCCCGATGGGGTTTCAGTGAGTTCCTCACCGCAAAACCTATGCCATACTGTCTCAGCTCGTCCTGGGACAGGCCTTGTCATAACAAGGTGTAGTCCCTTTCCATAAGTGACCCACCGTTGGCCAGCCGGGTTTCCTGGAGACAGGTGACATCGATCTTGAGTTGTGCCAGCTCCTTGTTGATGATGGCGGTCTTGCGGGAGTCGTCCATTAGCTGAAGGTCAGCGGAGAGACCAGGGCATATGGTGCGAATGTTCCAGCTGGCGATTCAAAGAGCTGGAGTCTTCGTAGTGTTTTGCTTTTGACTGCTTGGTACAAGTACTTGATCTCTTGTTGGGAGGTTCCCCTAAGCTCTACGCACCCAGTAGAGCAAGCAAGCAATGACAGGGTGGCACCTTACTGGCTGGGGGCTGCCCAGCTTGAGATGGGCGGTAGTTACCCAATGAATCCGCGAGGGGCTTATCCCACCGTCGGACGAGACCCCCTGGTGCTCCTTCTTACAGCAATCAGTCGGAGCTTAGAACCGGTAATCTGCCTCGTCATGTCTTGTGCTGGAGTCTTGCGACACCGCTGGAGTGCCCTCTCCAGTTTGCACTAAGGCCTGGGCGGGAAGGTAAGGAGACACCGGTCTGCCCATATGACAGTGTCCCCCTCTCGGTGTCACTGGCTGGGTCCAAGGGAAAGGAAGAACCAATACAACTTTGGGCTAGTTCCACTGCAGAAGCTGCCGGAAGGAAGTGCTGAGCACCTGCCATCTGCCTTAGGGGCTCCACTCCGGATTTGTCCTCGAGGTTTACTCCTGAAGCCTTCCTGAGATCAGGTATAGCTGCAAGGCAGCAGAGGTTTGAAATCAGGTTTTACCTTCCCCTAGATGGGCTCCCTTCACAGGCTAAGAGCCCCATCTATCCTGGGCAACTGGTTATAAGGCGCCAGTGGCTTCATCTTCGCCCCTTCTCCTGTCGGTGGTGCCAGTTCCGCCATGCGGAGGCCAGAAGTGGGACTATAGTTACTGTCTTACTAACCTCGTTTTTTTGGTCCGTGTGTTTAGTTACAGATCCTCGTTTTTTCCCATTCACTTATGGCCAGTGCGCTTCAGGTTTAATCCTTAAATCAGCGGGAAAAAGGCCGGTCAGTAACTTCAAACTCGATTATTAAGAGGTATGTAATAAAAATTGACACTCGTAATTTTGGGTTTTTGAAACGGTTTTTTTTTTAGGTCATCCAATTGGTGCCACAGGATTAGCACAGTGTGCTGAGCTGGTTTGGCAGGTAAGTTTGTGTTGTGTTTAAAGTGTATGTGTCCTCTTTACTGCGTCAATGCCAGGTATAATATAGTATTATTTAAGCCTGGTTCCCTCTTTCGAATAATAATAGCAACTTTATTCATGTAAACTCGAAGACGCACTAGACAAGGGGTCGCTTCACGCACTGCTTTTATTTGAATTCATTCAAGCACGACTGATTAATTATCCAAGATGGTGATCAACAAACAGAAACACAGAGACGGAAGCCCAAAAGATATGAACAGATAACATTTTATGACATATTACGGACACTTTGCCATACGGGGCTTTCTTATTGCACAAATTATCACAGAGCTCGGTTGCGTCCATGGTTGATCGATATATATGACACAAAGATCTATTCATATTTAACTTTTGGTGACTTTCAGAGGACAACGTCTCCAAACTTGAAAATAACTGGCCACTTTTTTCAAGCTTCAATCCATTTCAATCCCCTCCATCCTTGGCTGCAAACAACAAAGAATAACTTCAGAGCACTTCAATGGCCCTTGGCAACAAAACTACAACATTATTTTTTTGGTCTTCGTTGACGCAAAGACATCTTTTAGTCTTTTGATTTTTGACTAAAATAGTGTGACACTGCCCCTTCAATAATAACGAGGATGATGACATTGATTTTGAAGCTGACGTAGACAATGGGGAGACAGCACCATTCAGAGTCCTTTTACGTGCCAGAAGGCGGTAGCAGTCCTTTTCCGATCCCGGCTATAAATTACACCCCTCGGTGTCTTTGCCTGTGCCCTCTAGTAATCGCATGTTTCATTTTGAGACGTACCATTTACTGCTTCATACAACGTACAGATGCTCAAAATTATACTTTCCCCATCATAACTCGGGCAATGTGACCACTGGGATATTAGTAGCAGGGACTGGGAATCTAAGAAAATTTGCCACTGGGACTGGGATTTTGCCCAAATTTGGACTGGGAAATGCTATCGCCACCCCCTTCCGGACCCTCTATCAGAGACGATTTGTTTAAAAATGTATGGGAGAGACCACTGTCCTGGCTTTCGAGGCATGCGAACCGTTCACTTCCGGTTTCCGTTCGTAATTCAAAAGCTCCCTACTATCTCTATTTGGGTAGTTTGGCTCAATTTTCTTTGTTATACCTTCCGGCGTTTCCGTTGCCGATGTGTTTGACGTGGAAGGCATATGCATTGATGCTAAGGCCTAAGCATTTTCAATTTCAGTTTATGCGTTGTTTAAATGTGAAATTATTTTTTTCCGTGCACTCGTTTTTGTTTTCAGTTAAGAGGCGAAGCAGGCAAGAGGCAGGTTGATGGAGCTTCAATAGCTCTACAGCACAACTTCGGAATTGGTGGCGCGGCTGTGGTTACGATATACAAACAGTATAAACAGATGCTATATGCTAAGTTATAACATTTGTCAGACATTTGATACCGACGCTAAACTGTAAAGCTGTTCACAAATGGAAGGAATCGGACCCAGTATCCAAGGGCAGGACATTGAAATTAGTGCACCCGGTAAACTTGGTAAACAACCGTTCTTGATAGAAAATACTTGAGCAACACTGTATTACTGCCACGACTGGACGTGTGAATGGCTGTTTTATACTAGAGACCCATAATTCGTCTGGGACGAAGTTAGGCAAACTTGTTTTCTGCGTCTCTTAAGTTCGTTTGGTATGAAGACGGGCACACGTCAAACTATCCATTTTAGTACGTCTTCGAAGACGCACTAAACTGGTTAGTTGGTCCAGACGCGTAGTGCGTCTCGTCTTTACACCAGATGGATAACACGCATAATTCGTCTGGACGGATTATGCGTCTTTTGTATAAATACGGCCAATATCAGTATGGAAGAAAGCCGTAGATTGCTAATGTAATTCATTATAGAACATTGATGAGCCCTTTGCTTGATGAGCGAGTTTGGTGGAGCATTATGCAGAACAATCCCACAATGATGGATTTTCTTCCTTTTTTTTTTTTTACGCTGTTTTCAACTGCTTAAGTACGTTACTTCACTGCAAAAAGCGCTCCAATATTAAATACCTACATTCGCTCACTGGTCGTTGCGGTCGTCTCTTTGTGTTTTAAACGTTGTATTGTCAGAACGCATGCATGATCACAATGTTTGTATGATGATATCTTTGTTTGTTTGAGCCAGGAGCCAAAGAGTACGAGCTTCCTTGTGCAGTATATCCATGTCTCAACCTTTGCGCGTATCTTCCTATTCTCAGTACTAACCCAAGTACTAACAACAATTTGCATACATTGTTTTTACTATTTTGTCTTCGTTTGACAGCAAATTTATTCTGATTGGCCATTCTAAACAGTGCCTGCAGAGCCGACGAACTCGTAGCGTTCTAAAACTAGAAAGATACGCGCAAAGGTTGCCTCATAGGGCTTGTATGGAAGAGGCATGCTCCTACTCATGGCACCTAGAATCGCCAATTACAGTGCGCAGTGCATTATGGGTGATCGGGAGCTTTAAAGCCTTAAAGAAGACATCGTTTTTTGCCAATTTGTTTCCCATCCCCGTTAAACCTGCAGCTACAAATCTCATAATACAAATCTCTACTTGGGCAGACGATATCCAAGCTTGGGGAATGTCTTGTGACTTCACTCACGTGATTTGAGTCGATAATTCGCCCGGGATAACATTTTCTGTTTGAAATCGATGTTCGTGTTCTTTTCTATAAGGCCAATAGTACCGCTTGTAAACCTACACGCGGCTATAAGCTATCTACCTGTAAACAAATTATACATCCATCTATGATCCTCCCCCCTCCCTCCCCGGATACAAACCCCTCTTGGTTCCTTCTTTTGAAAATTGTTTAACACTTTCACACAATTGACTCTGCAATACTACTCCAAACAGCATTTGACAACAAAGGTTTGCGATAAAAGACGACGTTTTGAAGTCATCTTGACTTGATTTTCAAGCGATCCAAATAAGAGTCGTTTGAATTGAGTTGCCTTCGTGTTGTTCTTCAGCCACTGCGGGTGGGGGGGTGGTACTCCCAAAAAAAGGTTTGGGCCGTCCGGCTGGCTATACCCTATACCCTATACCCTATTAGCAGGTCATAGTATTGCTATGGCAACCTATTGTGTAACAAAAATAATACCAACGTGTTCGCTAATGATTGGGCAGTATTTTGATACCATAATTGTAGCATCAATTGATAAAGAGTAGTTATTATGACCCATCAAAAATCTACGTCTTGGAAAGTGCTGGAAACTGCTTTGAGTCACCTTAAATGAAAGATATGTTTGCTTTCATTCAATATAAAATTTGTCAAGAAGTGCCGGCACTATGACTTGGTAGTATCAGCAGCCCAAGCCCTTGGTGTCCTTGGTAGTATCAGTAGCTCAAGAGAAAAATACTGGAAAGGTTAAGCCTAGAAACATCTTTTTCGTCACATTCTTTTTCTTAAAATCCTTTATACAGCCCTGGTGGTAATTTTTAAGTTAATTGTTTCTCATTGACAAGTAACTCATTAAAATTAATGTTGCTGCTTGTAGGCAGTTCCTTTGCTCGGTTCTTTCTGAAAAGGTATTTTTATTTTTATGATCTGAGAGGTAATTTTTGATGACAAAATCATGTTTTTATTCACAATTTGCTGTAAATGGTCTGGTTCTTGAATTTACCAAGACTAGTGAGGAAAACACATAAAAAAGGCCTTTTTGGTGGAAATTTCGCTCACTAATACTGGTAGGAAAGTGTTGGTTGCTAACAATAATCAAGAACAACATCCAGAGCTGTAAAAATATGTGTTAATATGTTTGAGGTCAAAGTGATCCCATGGTAATTATGCTTCACAGTGTCTAATGATTATGGTTAAATCAAAATTGATCGATTAAGATCCATGGTGTTGTATGCTTCTAGATTGCTCGTGAGGCAGGATCAGCTGCTCTTGATGATGCAGGAATTCAGTATCAAGATGTTGATGCTGTTGTAGCAAGCTACTGTTATGGGGAAATACAGGGGTTTCATTCATAATTTGAAGACGGCAGCTGGTTTGCGTAGAGTAATCGACCATATCTACAAAGTTTGAAAGAAGTTTCTTTTAATTACTTCAATTTCACGAAACAAAAGCAGCCGAATCCTCTGTGCTAAGTTGTTAACACGTTTGGTCAGCTGTTGGTGCTTATTGAAGGGACTCAAATAATATTCACTGGTTGTCGCCAGGCATTAAGGTTAAGAAGAAGAGTACATTTAAGAGAGTCCACGCTGGATGTCTGATGTAAAGTTTAAAAAGGACTTATTCTCTGGTTAAAAAAACGCTTACGCTACTTATTCCTCGTCTTTTGTCAAGGCAGATACATACATGTATAAGGGTACTGAGTATTGTCGCCTGTTAACAAACCAATAACTTGTATTTAACATTTTTGTGCAGCGCACTTAATCTGACACAAAATTTTGTTCCTCCGTTTTCCTCCTCCTCCTCCTCCTCCTCCTCCTCCTCCTCCTCCTCCTCTTCCTCCAATTTTGACCTTTTCAGTGATCCTACTAAGCTACAGAAGCAGTATGGCCTAACCAGCCATTAGCCCTTCTTTTTTTCTTGGCTACTGTATGCGTGAGCGTACCTTGCGTGTAACCAATTAAGTAATCAGGCCTAATTTGTTTCATTACCTTCTGTTGTTGATTTTGCTCCCTTGTTTGGGAGACCAGTCCCTCTTACTGCAGATTTTTCTTAAGAGTTCTGCAGGAAGTTCCTCAGGTGACTCTAATTGTTTTAGCAATGACAATAAAAACGGCACCAGTGGTGTCCGCGATGTTTAGTAAAATGAGCACGAAATTACTAAAATGTTTAATAGAAAAGCAGGTTTCATAAGAACGGTGAAGTGCAAAATAGGAAATTTGATAAACTGCAACGTAGTTTAAGAAAAAGTACATATAAAAGAATGATTTTTGGTCACCTTTTTGGTTTGTGTTTTGTAAATAGTTCCCAGCTCTGATCCAGTCATCATTAAAGGGCAAGATGGAACAAAAACAGAGGATGCTCACACCATTAGAGTTGTCTGGGAGGAAATACCACGAGATGACCAAAATGGCATTATTATTGGGTACACAGTGTTTTACAATGAAACAGGTCAATCTGAATATTTCAGTAAGAATGCAACTGCAAGTCAAACGAGTGCTTCAATTGGCGGACTAAAACCTTTCACCATCTACTGCATTAAAATAGCAGGCTATACCAAGGTTGGAAGGTCACCATTGATGGACCCATGTCATGAAGTGAAAACACTTCAAAAAGGTATGTAAACATTTACATTCGCGCTGTTGATACTGGTTTCATGTAAATGTCATAACTGGTAATCATTGTAAAACAATGTTGCACGTGGGTGGTTCCTTCTGAGCATTCTACTCAATCGGTCATTCCAAAGAGGTGTGCGTTAGCCTGTACTTGACAAGTCACTTGCGACTAAGCGTTAGAAATCTCCGGAAGCAGGCCAACGCGAAAGTAATAAGTAGTGGTGCAAATTATCTCCATCTTCCATCTCCGAACTGGCTGTGTCGGTCATCTTCAAGGTAGCCTTGAGCTGGTCTTTGCGGTGTCCTTTTGGTGCACCTCGTGGTCTTTTGCCAGATGCAAGTTGAGAAGAGGATTTGTTTGAGAAGGCATGAGTCTGGCATTCGCGCAAGATGTCCAGACCATCTTTTAGTCTATGTGGGGTAATGATGGCCTCGAGGCTTTCCATATCTACTTGAATGTTGACTTCGTTGTTAGTAATTCGGGATTGTCACTTGATTCGCAGAGTTTGACGAATCGTTCAAGTTTTCAGATGTCTAGAGGACCCATGTTTGTAGAGGACCCATGTTTGACAGGCATTCAGTAAGGTAGAGATGACTACAGCGCGGTAGACCGTGAGTTTGGCTTTTAGGTTCAGCCCAGAATTACTGAAGACTCTCTTCATAGGCAGACAGAGAGCCGTTGAGAATTTAAACGCGTTATAAGACTTTGTATGGGAAATAAATTACCGTCGATTATGAAGCCTAAAAAACGCTCAATTTAACGTTCATTCAATAAAATGACTCACCTCTGGTGTATTCTTGTGCCTTTTGGAGCTTATTTTATAGTTTCGGGAATTCCGTGTTTTCATTGTTCTAATATCATATCATCATATCATATCATATCATATCATACAGCTTTATTTTTCCTCGGATTTTTAGAGTACCTTGGTGTAGCTAATATCTCCGAGCATTTACCCTCCCAACCATGATACACCACAGAAGACAGACCACAACACCGGGAACTACATGCCCTGCTCTTTGCGACAAGTGTACGGGTTCTTTTACCTCCCACAGGATTATGAACATTGAAGGGTTCAGGGGCGTAGCCAGGATTTCTAGGAGGGGGGGTTCCAAATTGGTTCCAACGAAAACGGTTGGTCTAAAATACAAGACTTTGGCGTTTACGCTATGTAAACATAAGACGCCTTGGTTTCCGTTGAGCGAACGTGTTTATCGCTTCCTCGATATTTATGTCTCGGTGGTAATTGATGCTCATCAACGCCAGCCCAGCCTCTCGCTCGCTTGACATGATCGACCTCAGGTATGTTTTTAACCTTCTTAGTGTACTGAATGAGCGTTCACATTTAGCTGACGTTATCGGCAACGTGCACAACATGCAGATCAAGGTGTGGATGTTAGGAAAGAACTCTCGATCGCATACACCTTATTCCAAAATGACAGCCATTTTAGTATTCTTTTGTTTCATTGTAAACTGGCCCTTTTGGCCTCGCTTTCAAACGCAGAATTCAAAAGAATATTTAACCTTGAACGAGGCCAACAGGGCCACTTGTAATGAAACAAAAGAATACTAAAATGGGGGCCATTTTGGAGTAAGGTGTATGCTACGAGTGCCTGAACTGCACTGGTGGGGAGGTCGGCATCCTCAGTGCTGCACCACTTTCCCTTCCATCGCAGGAGCTCAACATCAACCACATGAGGAGAAGGAAGGTCGTTCTCATAAAACTCCAGCGCTGCTTCAATGTCAGGATTTCTGTCTCATGTCTCCGAAAATGCAAGTGAACCGCAAATAAATAACACAATGACGTTCACTGTCCTTATTGTAAGCATAGAACAAAACGAAGAATTTCAGGAATCGAGAGTCCATTACACTCTTGCTGGGATAAAATCACTGTCAAAAATAGGAGAGGGGGGGGGGGGTTCCTTGGCTCGAGAGGGGGGGAAGGGGGGGTTCCGGAACCCCTGGAACCCTCCCCTGGGGTTGTGAGACGGGACCTCCGGCTTATCGTCCTTATCCGAGACTACTAGAGAGTCTAAACATTTGCAGATGTAATTACAACGGCAGCACCTTCTCCTCAGTTATTTAAAGACCCTGAGTGTTGGTCCGGCCGGAGTTGAACTCACGACCTCCCGCGTGACAGCCCGGTGCTCAACCAACTGAGCCACCGGTGAGCGGTTAGACGAAGTCAAGGCTGCACACTAAGATTTCGACCGTAGTCAGCTTAGAGGCGATTTGCGCCTCGAAAATCCATCCCAGCCGCGGTTTTTTCACGCAAAGCCACATCATTTGCGAAACTCGGTGAATGTTTCGTCGTCAAAAATCTCCACGCACTTGGCTGGAAATGAGCATTTTCTGCTTCCGATTCCACGATAGCTGATGAAGTTAACGGTTGGTGATCATGTGGATGGTCACGGAGCTTGGGTCCGAGGTCAAATTAACTCCACCCAATGAGTTACAATCATTTCATGTACAACACCTACCCCTTCCCCACAGCGGCTTCTCGAACAGCTCCATGGTTACGAGTGACACTGTGGGGATGGGGTAAGTGTTGTATATGAAATGACTGTACCTCATCGGGTGGAGTTAATTTGACCTCGGACCCAAGCTCCGTGACCATCCACATGATCACCAGCCGTTAAGGCCGGGACACACTAGGCAACAAGTCGCTGCGACACGACACCTGTTCGGTGCACACGCTGAGATCTCGTATGAGGGTGAATGTGAAGTAGTTTTCTAATTCAATATGGCTGACCATTTGACGCTTTCTCATTGGTTCATTTATATTTTGTCGCAACGACTTGTTGCGGGAAGTGTACACACGGTGCGACAACGCTTCTTTCACTAATTTTGTCGCTGCGTTTAGTCGCACGAATTCAAACTGGTTTGAAAAATTCTACCGCAAGGACGATGATTTTCATAGAATTAACCGTGTCACACAAGGCGAATTGTTGCAGCGACTTGGCCCCGCGACGTGTCGCAGCGACTTATCGCCTAGTGTGTCCCGGCCTTTAACTTCATCAGCTATCGTGGTATCGGAAGCAGAAAATGCTCATTTCCAGCCAAGTGCGTGAGGATTTTTGACGACGAAACATTCGAATTCACAGAGGTTCGCAAATGATGTGGCTTTAGCTTTGCGTGAAAAAATCGCGGCTGGGATGGATTTTCGAGGCGCAAACCTTCTCTGAGCTGACTACGGTCGAAATCTTAGTGTGCAGCCTTGACTTCGTCTTAGAACATTGAAAACACGGGATTCCCGAGATGGTAAAATAAGCTCCAAAAGGCACAAGAATACACCAGAGGTGAGTCATTTTCATTCCTTTTATTGAATGAACGTTAAATTGAGCGTTTTTAGGCTTTCATAATCGACGGTATTTTATTTCCCATACAAAGTCTTATAAAGCGTTTAAATTTAACGGCTGCCCGTAGTGACGTGAGCTTGGGCTGCCTATGCTCTCTTAAGGGCCCACGGACGGGTTTTTCGCGCGTTGCTAGGGAAGTGAAATGTTACTTCCGGTGACTAACGTCATCATATAGTGAGCTGACCGGAAAACCCACTCAAAAGCCAAAATCACCGCACAAACTGTTGTTTGCATCGAAGGTTTGTCCTCGCCCTTCCTCGTGCTCGTTCTCAGATCAACTGCGCATGCGTATACGAACTGACTTCCGGTTTGAGAAAAAACCAAAATTTGCGGCGGTCTTTAAGTTGAATTAATTTTTTTTCATATGGCACGTTTCACCTCCAAATACGGAATATAGGTAAGCATTGATTTTTTCAAATCATCTTTTTTGAAAATTTTATGGGTATTTCAGTATCGTTTATCTCTCTAAAAAGAAGATTTTTCAAAATAAAAAGAAAACCATGCTTGGCTGGTTGCAAAAACGAATACAAACTATGAAACCACTGATTAAATACCCAAATTGAATAGCACGTAGACAAATTTAGAGTTTTCTCTTATTGGTCACGTCACCACGGGCGTGGCACGATGACGTCATATTTAGGGTCATTGGCTTACAAAAGTTGGAAACTGACCAAAATAATGCCAAATTCTCTCAAATTAGTTAACTGTGGGTCTCACACACATTTCACCCATGCTCACCATAGAGTCTCCAGTAGCTCAGTGGTTAGAGCATCCGACTAGATCACGGAGGGTCGTGGGTTCGAATCCCATCTGGGACTCGGATGTTTTCGAGTTCCCAGTGGGTTTTATTAATTAACATTTCATTGCTGGCGAGCCTTAGCGAGGCAGCATACTATTCTTGACATTAGCCAAAAAAATGAAAATTTGAATGTAAGATCGGAAGCATGCGCAGTCGATTGTGGTGGGTCATGTCTATTATCCGGGGCATTGATACCTGAAATAACGTCACGTACACGTCGTGGAAGGGAATCTTACAGTCACAGCCTTCGAGTCGAGTACTTTTCCAGTGGGTCGTCATTGATCATCATTCAACCGTATATGTGCAGTCTTTGACCACCGGAAGTCAAATTGTTCTTCAACTTCTTCAACCGTTGAGTGAAGAGAAAATCAGTTCCCGAGCTAGACCACGACGAGTGAAATTATTATTTTATGCAAATTAGTAGTGAAAACGGGGCGTGTCACGCAATCTCGCGCTCAACTGTGTCATTGAAAAATAGAGACTGTTCCCAGTCTATTCTCAAGCACGACAACAAATTTAAATTGACATTTGCTCAACTACGCTCAGCATTTCTCAAAAGGATACTCTTTTGCTGAAAAGGGGCCAGAAATTTGAGAACAGAAGTTTAAATGCAAAGAATGAAGTGACATGCCATTGTTTTGAGATTATCCATTTGCTTTTAAAACAGTAACGCCTGCGACACATGCTAAAGATATGCAAACCTTTCTTCGCTTTTTAAATACTTTTACGCACATTTCCGGTATCCTCTTTCTTCAAAATTTTGCAGCTGTTTAAAAAAAAAATACCAGTCACGGCTCCCAGTTTCCAAGCCAGCACCCACTTTCGACACTTTCTCACTGAAACTCCAAATTTCATATGTGTATATCATTCTCACATTCGCTCACTTGGAAGATATTAGTATACAAGAAAAACAAGATTGTGACT
>NC_090880.1:18904815-18907315 GCF_036669935.1 Montipora foliosa
ATATATATATATATATAGCTCTTTGGCATTACAAAGCTTCTGCTTTCATGTTCAAATTGAGCACTCTACTATTATGAGTCATTGCCGCTAGCAATTGCGCATGCTCACTAGCTCGCTGGCATGACTTAGATGTACCACATGCGTGGGACATCTGGGGTGGCTGTATAGCTTACCTCCATCCTACATCAGCACTGCACTGATGAGGCCAGAAGGCCGAAACATTTCTGTCTGCAGTTAGTTATATATATATATATATATATATATATATATATATATATATATATATATAGGTTGAATGAAAAATGGAGTCGCCCTTCGGGCTTCCTCAGTGTTCACAATAAGCTAAAAACTAAAAAATACTTGGCAGGAACTGAGTCGGTTTCAAGATCTTATATATGTGAAGAAGTGACAATGACGAAATAAACAGATTGCTTAATTACACGAAATTTACAAACAAGCGCTAATGAGTAGGTGACAAAAGAGGCCAGCTTATAGACAGAAAAACCACTTACACAATAGTAGATGAAGTAAACAATATAGAGTTAATTATGGGAGCTAACTATCACAGTAAAAAATTAAAAAGTATTATATCTAAAGTTATGAAGAATTGAATGGAAAAAATGTTCTGGGGAAGATAATAAATGAAAATGGCTAAAAATGCATGGCTAAAAATGCATGGCTAAAAATTAAAACTTATTGGCTAAACCTAATTCTATTCTTAGAGTTGAACTCTGATCGTTTGTTAAGGCCGTGGGGGTGAAGAGTACACAACTGGGAGCACCAAAAAGCTTCCCTTGTGAGTAAACGCCTATCAATGTGACTTTCACATTCATTAACAATTTTCTCGATAACAATGAATTCAAAGTCAGACATCTGGTGTTCAACCCTATTGAAATGCACGGCTAATTCGCACGTAGTCTTGTTAGTAAGCATAGCCGATTTGTGATTCCGAAACCTGACCTTGAATTCATTGGATGTTGAACCCACAAACTGAACCTTACACTTCTTGCAAGTGGCCAAATAAATCACGTTTTTAGATTTGCAACCAAGATGTTGCCTAATAGTGTAATAACGATCTGTACGAGCGCTGTAAAAAATCTTATGTGGATCGTATGTGGGTTCAACATCCAATGAATTCAAGGTCAGGTTTCGGAATCACAAATCGGCTATGCTTACTACACATTTTTTATTTTATGGCAAAAATAACAAACTGAACTGAACTGACTTCAAGCGTTTTTTTTCTTGCTCACAGGAATAACAGAGAAAGGAATCCAAACCTTAACGTCGAAAGTCTTAAATGGAAGCAGCGGCGTGACTTTGAATTTAAAAGGCTAAGTGAGTAGCGCCCTTTTCCATTTTCCATCTTCTTGTTTTCTTGCATTAAATCATTAGTCTTTTACCGACGGTTTCCGCCATGTTTCGATCTGAGAGGGTGCACATTTTTTCTACCTTCACTTAACAATTTACCATTTTGTTTTCGCAATAGTGATCGTATGGCGATACTCTGGAGATTTGATCATTTGTCCTTTGTGACAGAAGAGAGTGTGGGAACTTGAATATGTCCGACACTGAAAGCAAACACCCGCTTGAGTATTTTCACTCAATCTGCAATGGGAAAACGTTCACATGTGTTTTTATATGAACAGTATGTGCGAATGAGGTCTAATAATAAGGTCCTGACATACTTTGGGCAATTTATGGTGGATTCCCTTAGTCAGTAATGGTTCTAAACATGATAAATCATTTGATGGTGGAAAGTATTTGATCAGATTGTCAATTTACTGACCTGGATAAACAATTTTAAAACCTGGTGAATTGCCAAAAAGCATTGCCTTTCAATCTTGTCCCTTTTTCTCCTTTGTTGCGTTTCTTTTGTGTTCAAACTTTATTTCCTAGGAGTTGTCGTTGTTCTGGTGATTGTGAACACAACTTATCCGAAATTGGCCTATATGTTGATTTCAGATCGCAAGAAGATAGTTCTTGCAGTAACAGGCGAGATGATCAATCATGCTGACCATCCTCCAATCCCAGTCGCACAATTTGCCCAACACGTGGCCAAGCTGCACGAGTCTGATGACCGAGGATACAAGTCCGAACACGAAGTAAGTACCTTAATGCCTTCGGCTTCGGCAGATAACACAAACCTCGGTTTTGATAATTATGATATCATGCTCAACCTCATCCAATAATTGTCTATTAATATTCTTGTTTAGCATATACTAAAACAGTGAATAGAGTTGAACGCGCGCTCTGATTGGCTACTCAAACTCCGAATATTCCCTTAGCTATTCACCTCCGAGCAACTCGCGCGGGATTTGCCCCCGAAAATAGTGTAATCGTTGCGGGAATAAATGAGTTAAAGTCATCTTCTTGGGCTAAAATTATCTCCCTGTTTTAGTATATACTAAAACAACTATTCACCTCAGTGTCGGTGGCTAGTGGTAGATAATTATTTACTTCCCCGCTTCGCGCCTCGGTAAATATCCACCACTAGCCACCT
>NC_090880.1:18912315-18932315 GCF_036669935.1 Montipora foliosa
AAAAAAAATCCGCGAGTGCTCCATCGAAGTAGTCAAACCTATGATCTTCCATTTACTAGTTGGAATTCTCCCCTACAGGAGACTCATTGGAGCTATGCCATTAAACAAGGTTCTAGCGACTCTACAACTTTGCCCAGAAAGAATTGAGGGTTTAGTTGAGTGCACTACACCTGCAAGTAATCGTTGGGAGGATTTTGTAAGAACAAAACCGCTACTGGGTGAAGGAGTATTAAACGATGTACAATACAAGAAACAACACTTCTTTGTGACTCATAGACAATCATATTTAAAAAAAAGAAAGATTAAGGCAACTTTATATCACAGTTTGCCGTCATTTAAGGGTCGATTTGTCCTTTACTGGAATAAGAATTAACATAAATATATACATGTACATGTACATTTTGCAGCGCACTCGGCAAAGTCTCTGAATTTTGGCCGTTCCGTCTTAGGTGGCTTTATGCATTCTAACGCAATCTTTTCGAAGCATTACTACAGGCCAGGACGGCCTCTTATCGGCTATTAACATGAATAAAGACAATAAAAACCCGCCAGTTCAGGTGAAAAAACGCAACATGCATTGTTACAAATTATCGAGTAAACGGCTAAACCTACTTTCCACGTTACATCAAACTGTTTGAGGTGTGTCACCCTCCAGTTCAGATGAAAAAGATGCAACATACATTGTTACAAATTATCTAGTAAACAGCTAAACCTACTTTTCATGTTACATCGAACTGTTTGAGGTGTGCCACCTTGTCTCTCGTATACCGGGCTCTGAAATCGTTAATCATTACTGATATACTGGGAAGTGAAAGCGTTAATCATTACATGAAAGCAGTGAAGAACAAAGGGCTGAGAAATTGTACTTGAGGAACAGTGGGCACAAAGGGTACAGAGGAACAGTAGGCACAGAGGAAACTTATGCACCAAGGAACAGTGAGCACAGAGAAACAGTATGCACAGTATACAATGGATAACAGAAGAAGAAACCAGAAGACTAAAAGCCAGCAGTTTTAAGGGTTAGGTTACCTTGAATTGGGACGTGGCTGCCTCCACTCTTTTTACATAGGGAGTCGATATTGTTGACACAACCCAGTTACCTCTTTACTAAAACCAAAAGAATTCGTTGAATTAAGGGTGGACCATTCCTGCACTTTGACAGATCACGAAAACGTGGTATAGCTTCTTTAAAAACTCCAGCAACAGAGAGGGCAAAGAAAGGTAATATAGTTTGCCAAACTCTTACTGCGAAACTCGGAGATCCGTGAACATTGGTGTGATTATTTATAGTATCCTATTGTGGGTTTACTCTTCTTAATCACTAGACATACAAGGTTGAAACGTCCTTCATATCCGGCTGCTATGTCGTGGATAATGGAACCAAATGGTCGAGACAAAAGAAAGCAAATCGTTATCTTTAAAAACATTACGACAGTTTTTTTCTTTCCAAGACATGTTTCGATGTTACGAACATCATCGTCAGTTACAGAATATTTGAAAAACCGTTAGGACTATATAACAACTAGGCGAAACATGCATAATTAATTATGATTAAGTGACAAGAATTACATATTTGAGTGAGTTACAAAGTGTTTGAAAGAATGTAAAGCCTAAAGCGTAAGTGTCAGGTGACGTGATGAACTTGTTGGTTTAAATTAGGCTTTCCCGATTTATATGCATAACCTCCTTAAGTTTAAGTTGAAATTTAGTAGGGGCGGAATCAAGGATTTCGAAACAATCCGAACAGCAAGATTGACGACAACGTTCTGAGCTTAGTAAATGTTTATGAATGTTTCGCCTAGTTGTTATATAGTGCAAACGATTTTTCAAATATTCTGGAACTGAAGGTGATGTTCGTAACATCAAAACATGTCCTGGAATTTAAAAAATGTCGTAATCTTCTTAAAGATAACGATTTGCTTTCTGCTGTCTCGACCTTTTGGTTCCATTATCCACGAAATACAAGGTTCAAGTTTTTCATCAAATGCATGGAGCCCTTTAAAGAAAACGACAAAACTTTTAAGATTATAAGACATGCTTCGACAGAAACTTCTGTCATCTTCAGTTGATTAATGTACAAAGCGTTAGAACTTGAATTTATAAGTAGGAACAAGTGCTAATTATGCTAGTAACAACGGAATGTACATAAAACGTGACAATGTGAGAATTAAAAGGATAGTTTAAGATTTATCTAACGAAATAGAGCCTTGCTTTAATTCTTTTATAACTTACAAGCGCTCGCGGAGCCAGGAGATGCGATTCATTCACTTTGTCTTCCTTTGATTGGACCAAGAATTGGACCAAGAATTGTTTGTTGGAAGTTTTTTCATGATCACTAATGAAAAAGTGTGCGATAAACCATAATACTACCCTTTACTTAAAACCTACCTGTTTCCACCTTTTCTCCGGGATTCTCAATGGGTGATTTGTTTTTCGAAGGAATGAACTACGATATTAATAGCGCTTGTCGACTTCGTCCCAAGTCTTTAAATCATGTGGGCGGAACATTCTTCAACTTTGATAGATCACGTGTCTCCGCGTTAATCGAGGGCTTTTGTAATGCTATACCCTCTCGATAATCCTCGACGAATATCAACGATTTATCCAAGCAACAAATAATATCACAAACAGCGGGATCGGTAATCAGAATTCGAAGTACCTACATGCAACGTGTTTTAGCGCAAAAGTAGAAATTTGTTTTATTAGTAGTTTTCTTTCTCATTGGTCGACTTACGGGTGTGATTTTTCGTTTCTTTTGGGTTAGTGACTCATTCATTGACCTCTGTCCCCTGCCTCACTCAAAACTGGCGTTTTCAAAGAACTCAACTGGAAATAACTTAAGATTGTAAGTGTAAATAATGATCTTGAAAGGTACTTACTAAAATTTGAATTCTTCCAGTGATTTATTTGTTGGGTCAAAGATCGAATTGATTTACCTACTCCAGGTTACTTAGGTAAACATCTGGGCAGATAAGCTCTTCGTGCTTGAGGTGTGGGTCTCTATATGTGTATACGGTAGGTTTCTTTTGACCGGGTCTTGGCACCATATACCTCTTAGATAATAGCAAGGCGTGGCCACTGACTTTGAAACCGTATCTGACAGCACCTTTTTGCCTTTGTTTAGCCTGCGCATTCGAGCAGTCAAGCATGCTCTTCATGTACCTCGAACCCCTGGGAGCCTTCTCGCAGGCTAGTCTTCGTAGAATAAAACTGTCAATAACCGTTTGTCAATTGTTGCAACAAAAAAAAAAACAGGATTTTTTTTTCTTTCTTCCACTCTTTTTACATTGGAAATCAATATTGTTGACACAATCCAGTCACCTCTTTACTGACACCCATTGAATTCATTAACGGTGGACCATTCCTACACTTTGACAGATCACGAAGATGTGGTATAGCTTCTTAAAAAACTCCAGCAACAGAGAGGGCAAAGAAAGGTAATACAGTTTGCCAAACTCTTACTGCGAAACTCGGAGATCCGTGAACATTGGTGTGATTATTTATAAGGTTGAAACGTCCTCCATATCTGGCTGCTATGTCGTGAATAATGGCACCAAAAGGTCGAGACAAAAGAAAGCAAATCGTTATCTTTAAGAAGATTACGACAGTTTTTTTCTTTGCAAGACATGTTTCGATGTTACGAACATCATCGTCAGTTACAGAATATTTGAAAAACCGTTAGGACTATATACAACTAGGCGAAACATGCATAATTAATTATGATTAAGTGACAAAAATTACATATTTGAGTGAGTTACAAAGTGTTTGAAAGAATGTAAAGCCTAAAGCGTAAGTGTCAGGTGACGTGATGAACTTGTTGGTTTAAATTAGGCTTTTCCCGATTTATATGCATAACCTCCTTAAGTTTAAGTTGAAATTTAGTAGGGGCGGAATCAAGGATTTCGAAACAATCCGAACAGCAAGATTGACGACAACGTTCTGAGCTTAGTAAATGTTTATGAATGTTTCGCCTAGTTGTTATATAGTGCAAACGATTTTTCAAATATTCTGGAACTGAAGGTGATGTTCGTAACATCAAAACATGTCCTGGAATTTAAAAAATGTCGTAATCTTCTTAAAGATAACGATTTGCTTTCTGCTGTCTCGACCTTTTGGTTCCATTATCCACGAAATACAAGGTTCAAGTTTTTCATCAAATGCATGGAGCCCTTTAAAGAAAACGACAAAACTTTTAAGATTATAAGACATGCTTCGACTGAAACTTCTGTCATCTTCAGTTGATTAATGTACAAAGCGTTAGAACTTGAATTTATAAGTAGGAACAAGTGCTAATTATGCTAGTAACAACGGAATCAGGGGCACCCAACGAGGATATTGTTCAAAACCACTTAAAGATACAGTTGTTAAACGTATTTTAGTATTTAAACGGTAGATATAGGCATATTTTTAGCCCCTAAAAGTTTTTCATCTGTTCGGATCTCCGAGCTGAAAGTCTAGTGATCTGAAAATTATAGGGATCAAAACTTATCTTTTCGAAACTTTCAGGCAGAAAAAAGGCTCCCGAAAATTCTAGGTGACCTTTTTAGGATAAAAATCTGTTAAAAATGGACAATTATACCATTTTCTAGATGTTTGAAAATCCTAGGACAGGCGGGCAAGCAAGAAATTTTACAACAAATGTTCCGAAAATTCTAGATCTCAAATCGTCTTCCGAACAGATAATTTCCGAAAATTGACGTTGGGTGCCCCTGACGGAATGTACATAAAACGTGACAATGTGAGAATTAAAAGGATAGTTTAAGATTTAT
The DNA here is from genome assembly GCF_036669935.1 of Montipora foliosa. Taxonomy (NCBI): domain Eukaryota; kingdom Metazoa; phylum Cnidaria; class Anthozoa; order Scleractinia; family Acroporidae; genus Montipora; species Montipora foliosa. Next base: position 18,917,085 of record NC_090880.1, read on the forward strand.
CTAACGTTTTGTACATTAATCAACTGAAGCTAACAGAAATTTCTGTCGAAATATGTCTTATAATCTTAAAAGTTTTGTCGTTTTCTTTAAAGTTCTGACTTGCCTGCTAATATCAAGATCCTGTGGAAATAGAGCCTTGCTTTAATTCTTTTATAATTTACAAGCGCTCGCGGAGCCAGGAGATGCGATTCATTCACTTTGTCTTCCTTTGATTGGATCAAGAATTGGACTAAGAATTGTTTGTTGGAAGGTTTTTCATGATCACTAATCAAAAAGTGTGCGATAAACCATAATACTACCCTACCTGTTTCCACCTTTTCTCCGGGATTCTCAATGGGTGCTTTGTTTTTCGAAGGAATGAACTACGATATTAATAGCGCTTGTCGACTTCGTCCCAAGTCTTTAACACGTGTCTCCGCGTTAATCGAGGGCTTTTGTAATGCTATACCCTCTCGATAATCCTCGACGAATATCAACGATTTATCCGAGCAACAAATAATATCACAAACAGCGGGATCGGTAATCAGAATTCGAAGTACCTACATGCAACGTGTTTTAGCGCAAAAGTAGAAATTTGTTTTATTAGTAGTTTTCTTTCTCATTGGTCGACTTATGGGTGTGATTTTTCGTTTCTTTTGGGTCAGTGACTCATTCATTGACCTCTGTCCCCTGCCTCACTCAGAACTGGCGTTTTCAAAGAACTCAACTGGAAATAACTTAAGATTGTAAGTGTTAATAATGATCTTCAAAGGTACTTACTAAAATTTGAACAATTGCCTTATTAAATGAATTCTTCTAGTGATTTATTTGTTGCGTCAAAGATGGAATTGATTTACCTACTCCAGGTTACTTAGTAAACAGCTAGGCAGATAAGCTCTTTGTGCTTGACGTGTGGGTCTCTACCGAAACCGTTGACGAATTTCTTTAGTTGATTAAACGTGTTGTCGTTGTAAAGGGAGCTTTTTTTCGTAATTTTAACTGTCGAGTTATTCCTGCCAAAAAACCGAAGGACGTAGCCAAGGTTGGAATAGGCGGAAGATAAAGCTTTTCCATGATTCTTTGGATCAGCCAAGAAATCCAATGTGTACAGTCGAACCTCTCTAATACGGACACCGAAGGGACAGAGTAAAGTGTCCGTATTAGAGAGGTGTCCGTTGCATAGAGGTCATGAATATTACGTCACTTCAAAGGCTCCATTGATGGTATTAAGTGTTCTTTAAATCAAAACTGGCCCAAACAAGTCTTTGAGGTGCATAATGGACAGCACAAATCGTTACAATACAAGCTGTACAATTCCAAAAACATATGGCAAACTATAATACAGTTTCCGAGCAGTAACATAACAGAACAGTAACAAGTGTAGCGAACATTAACATACAGTAGAGTATTTAATGAAAGTTCTTTGTTATTGAGTCATTTTGCGTTAAAGAAGTCTGTGATGTTCTTCTGATCAGCATTCGCTAGTCGTTTTTTGACATACAACGACTGAGCTTTTGAAATAATCTTGCATAACTCATCAGCCAAATTTGATTCAATGACGGGAGGGAAAGAGGGAGAAAAAGGAAAGCAGCAACTGGAGAGTCTTCAAATAGTAAGAAATCTTGATGATAAATGGCAATGACATGTCGATATATAATTTTTACTGATTGAAAACAAATGATACTGTTATCGTATGAACAATGAAACAATTGATTACACTTAATGATATGTAACGACAAACAGGAAATCGTATTGAATAAGAACTGTCATCATTGGAGTGTCCGTAATAAAGAGGTTAAATTTTTATGAATTTTCTCTCTGAGGCCGAGATTTCGTGTCCGTTGTCCGTATTATAGAGGGTCCGTATTATAGAGGTTATTTTTACAAAGAATGTATGGGCATTTTCTCGGGACCAAGTGAACTAAACTGTCCGTATTAGAGAGGTGTCCGTAAGGAGAGGTTCGACTGTACTTGCTCAATTTTTTTCCGGAAAGTGTGAAATCAGAAAATTCCCGCTTTTAAAGTATTGATGTGAGCTTATGCCACAAATATCTTTTCTGAGGATAACCGAGTAAAGGGACTGCAACCCTTTTTTGCGCCATCTCCACTAAAATAATTACAAACATACCTTTGATCTGTTAAATTGTGAAACGTGAAATGGTACTGATCAAATGACAACATTTTGCAGATGTTTGAGACACGTATTTGTAAATATTAGATCTGGAATATCACATTGGTAGATAAAGGGAGATAACAGAAATTTTTTTCGGACATGGGGGATTATAACGCCTATCCCGACCGCAAGAAAACGATGTCAGCGTGAAACTGTACTTACAGTAGAAGTAACTTGCGTCCCCTCATGAACCGGACTTCACATTGTGGTGTATTTGCCTCGCTTGGACGCTAGCTAATTTGCATATTGCACGTGTATTCCTTCTGGTTGTTTTTCAATATAATAATGTTAAGCTGACTGTCTGTTTATTATTCACGGCAACGACGAAATACGTTACACACATTTTATTGATAACTTTTCAGGAGCAACAGACGACTCGGCGGGTAACGACTCAGCTTTCGAGCTTCTTTGAAATCTCACTCTTAGTTGAAATATCAGAGGGTTGATATTTTTGCAAAGACCTAACATCTCTATGCCCGGTGCGAGACATGACAAACTTGTAATGGAACTTCGTTTTTGCAGTCCTTTGGTTGCTGTCGTTGCACGGAGGCTATGGTTTGGGAATTGAGCCTCGATTCCAACGTCTTTGGGTAACTTCGTGTGGCGTTTCTAAAACGAGGGTAAGGGTAAGACCAAAGGTCAGGGTAAGGGTAAGGATACGAATACAAAAAGTATCCTAAACATGCATAAAAGCTAACCTTAGGCCTAATTAGGCCGAAACAAAAGTTTAAGGTTAGCTTTTATGCATTTTTAGGATACTTTCTGTATTAGTATCCTTACCCTGACCCTTGGTCTTACCCTCACCCTCGTTTTAGCAACACCGTAACGTCGTGTCCGTTTCCCCCAGCACTTTGTGGCCCACTGGACAATTTCCATACCAAACTGCAAAATGTGTAAAAAATATTATTAGGCTATTTTTACAACACATGCTGTACATAATTTGCTATTCTATTAAAACTTACCATCATCAAAATCCTTGAATCCAAGACTAGAAGTCAAGTAGAACGCGTCTTTCGCCACTCCAGACTCGGGACACCTGGACAAATATTTCCTGTACAGCTGAACGGAACGGCGCCGAAGCGAACTGTTGTAATGCCCAATTTACAATTTTGTATAAGAAAGAGCTCTTCGTCGCTGTCTATGACAGGAACGCATAAACAGACTGCTGGTGGGTAGAAAAAGTTGGTTAACACATCGTTAATCGAGCCACTGGTTATGAAACCTTAGAACCTTCAAAAGCGTGCATTAGCTATGATAATAGTCATGAAAACTGAAATATCGAGTAACCCTGTCGTGAATTAGCAGGAGCAACGCACGCGTATCACATAATACGCAATTACGCAAAAATTGCGCCATCCAGGGTAGAACATTTTTGATGTATGTTATTAGAAATAAAACATCAAATTTCACTGTTGGCGGTTTTCTTTGTGCGGGCAGCCCGAGACTCTGTCAGGTGGTCCTGTGGCCACTTTTTGCTTTTTGGCTTGCGCTACACGTTTCCTGCGCGGCATTTGACCGATGACCACTAGATTTTTTCTAGTCATATCCTGACCATAAAGTTGGCGCAGCGAAGTTTTTCCGCAATTTGGTTGACAATTACAAGTTTTTTGGATGCAACAGCCACTCAGAGGCGCAAAGCAAATAAACGGAGGCGGCACAGATCATGGGGAAACACATGATTGGCTGAAAGTGTGGCGTTAATATTTAGAGCCAATCAGCGCAACCTTGGGAACTTACTGAAAAACGCAAACATCACTCGAAAACATTAATTTTGCAGTTGTACGCGTCTCTTAACTCGTCGAGTTAACGCAAGGAGTGAGAAACCATGTGTGCTCATTTCGCTTTTCATCTACTCTGCTTTATTTTGATTTCAACGATGCTTAAAGCCACCCAGGGACTTGGTGAGTTATCATCTGTCATTTGATCCACATTTTACTTTTTTAGGCCAATTTTTAGACGATTGGTTTTCTTTCTTGCACTTACACCACAAAAAGAAAGTAGTAATGTGGAGAAAAACGTAGTGGCGACTGAAAAGTAATCAGGGGTTTAGTGTGAGAGTTGAAGGTGTACGCGCACGAGGGGGGTCTCGGGGTATGCACCGCCAGAAACTTTTGAGCTCTGCTCTGCTGTTGTCCAATACAATGGTTCATTAGATAGTTACCAGAATTAAGCGGCAATTTTCTACCTCAAAATGAACTGTTCAAAAACGTCATGATTACCGTGAGAAATAAGAGTTTCAGGTTGAAAACGTTTGATTGCTTTCGCTTTTGTGAGTCTCACGCAGTCACAGGCGCTCCAAGCTCAGTGTGAGCATGGCCGACATAAATATAAGGATTTGTGTGGGAATCCCGATGAAAAGCTTAAGAAGATAATTATATGAAAAAATTCTCAATTAAAACGGGGAATACGATTGGCAAAACTACGCTCTGCCACCCCGGTAAGGCTCAGTTTGTTATCAACGGTCGAAGCCGTGGCCACTGTGGTGTGAAAGCATAACTTTCGAAAGCTGTTTTCCTGCAATATTACCGCCTGAGGTCGCTCACAGGATTGCTATTGTGTTGATGGTGGGTTGAGATAAAAGTTCAATTTTTGACAATTGATTGTGATGTGGAATTGTAACCGTGGGGACATTTTATCCAGGAATATTTGACTCAAATTAGTGGCACCTAAGAATTTAGTTTCCAGCCTTGGGATTTTACTATACCGTTGACAACCACAAAATTGAGAAATGGCTCAAATCGCGTCGGATCTGGAAAATAACCACACAGGAAGGAAGTTACCCACGTTGGAAATAAGGTTAGGCTTCTTAACTGAGAATTTTTCATATCATGAAGAGCTCAAGCCGACTCAGGAATTCTCGGCTGGACGTCTCCTGACGGTGTAGATATCCGTCAACAAAGGCTAACACAAAAGGTGTTTCGTATTCAGAAAAGTGTTAATTATAAAGCATTCAGGGTCGATCAGATTGTACTGTGAACTTACGTTAAGCAGAAAAAAGTAGTTAATTTTTTATTGAATGACCATATTTAAGGGCGAGATGAATTTTGTGGGGAACACAAATCTTCGTTTGCGGGCATCGACAGTGGCGGTTAGTGCTGGGAACGGAACCATTTTTTTGTTCTTTTGGATTTATGGATTAACTTTCGGACTCAGGGAAAAATGGTAAAGCCTTTCAAATCAACTGGTTGGTCGAAAGGTTAGCCAATTTGTCGAAGGAAAGCTCTTTCAGCTCTTTCGAAGCTAGATTTGTCGCGTTCAAGTCGGTAATTTGTGGCGGGAAAATGGTGATCACGTTCCGAAATTCTGGTAAAAACATGGACGAAGCTTGAAAGTTAAGAAATTATTTGCCTGTGTTTAAATTAACAAATATACCAATACGTCACTAACGTTTGGTTTCATGTTTAACCGGAGAATTAGGGAAGCAGATGTTCGAAGGTGTAATAGCTGTTGAGTTTTATTCCTCAGTTATCGAGTTCCATAAGTATAAAACTTAAAAATGGTTTCAAATTGCTTTAAAATCAGAAAAGAACCAATTCACCGTTGCTGTTGAGAAAAGTGTATGCCAGGCAAAACAAGTTGCATCTCGGTAGCCTGACAGTTAAGAAATAATTTGCCTGTGTTTAAATTAACAAATACACCAATACATCACTAACCGTTTCATGTTTAACCGGAGAATTAGGGAAGGAGATGTTCGAAGGTGTAATAGCTGTTGAGTTTTATTCCTCAGTTATCGAGTTCCATAAGTATAAAACTTAAAAATGGATTGCTTTAAAATCAGAAAAGAACCAATTCACCGTTGCTGTTGAGAAAAGTGTATGGCGGGCAAAACAAGTTGCATCCCGGTAGCCTGAAAGTTAAGATATAATCTGAATTAAGGGGTAGTTTCTAAAGAAACTGTGGTGCTGCGTCGGTGGGGAAGTAGTATACAAATTTGGTTTTATCAACGGAGTTGATAATGTAAATTGGCCTCCATACAGAGATTCTAAAAGCTGACGTTTCCAGCGTTAGTATGGGTTACGTGTAGTTTTTATGGTAGAGTAGGAGCTACGCTATTGGTGGTAACATGGCAACGTGAAAAATAGGAATATATTAGTTAAATGAAAAGCGTTCGTTAATACCGTGAGAATTAAACGTGCCGATTTGAAAGATGAATTTTTGTTCCAGATTCTTGCGGCTTTCCGTCGTACCTACAATAGATGTAGGGAAAGGCCGCAGATAGCCATGTGTTTTTTGGAGTGGTTAGGCAGATTAAAATGGCGAGCGACTTGCTTAGATCTGCATCCTTGTCATTCTTCTCAACATCGCGAAGGTGTTCGCGGAATCGGTCACCTAGTCGTCTACCTGTCTCACCAATGTATAATTTATTGCATAACGTACAGGTTATGCAATAACTGAGCAAATGTCAGTTATTGCATAACCTGTACGTTATGCAATAAATTATACATTGGTGAGACAGGTAGACGACTAGGTGACCGATTCCGCGAACACCTTCGCGATGTTGAGAAGAATGACAAGCTAATTAAGGATGCATCTAACAGGGACACCCAACGTCAATTTTCAGAAAATATCTGTTTGGAAGACGATTTGAGATCTAGAATTTTCGGAACATTTGTTTTAAAATTTCTTGCTTGCCTGCCTGTCCTAGGATTTTCGAACATCTAAAAAAGGGTATAATTGCCCATTTTAAACGGATTTTTACCCTAAAAGGGTCACCTAGAATTTTCGGAAGCCTTTTTTCTGGCTGAAATTTTCGAAAAGGTAAGTTTTAATCCCTATAATTTTCGGATCACTAGACTTTCAGCTAGGAAATCCGAACAGATAAAAAAATTTTAGGGTATAAAAATATGCCTATATCTACCGTTTAAATACTAAAATTCGTTTATCAATGCTATGTTTAAGTGGTTTTGAACTATGTTCTCGTTGGGTGCCCCTGATCTAAGCCAGTCGCTCGCCATTTTAATCTGCCTAACCACTCCAAAAAACACATGGCTATCTGCGGCCTTTCCCTACATCTAGGTACGACGGAAAGCCGCAAGAATCTGGAACAAAAATTCATCTTTTACATCGGCACGTTTAATCCTCACGGTATTAACGAACGCTTTTCATTTAACTAATATATTCCTATTTTTCACGTTGCCATGTTACCACCAATAGCGTAGCTCCTACTCTACTATAAAAACTACACGTAACCCATAATCCCTCGATTCGCTCTGACGAAGGGCTAACGCTGGAAACGTCAGGTTTTAGAATCTCTGTATGGTGGCCAATTTACATTATCAACTCCGTTGATAAAACCAAATTTTTAAGATATAATTTGCCTGTGTTTAAATTAATTTGAAATAAAGAGAATAAAGAAATAATTTTCCATTTTTTAATTGCATGATGCTAGCCGTTGTAAACCGTGTTTTAGAAAATATTTCAGATTCATTTACTGTGCCTCTGGACTATTTTGACACATCGCTCAAAATTAATTTAAAGTAATTTGAGTTATTTGTCGTCATTGAAACTATACCTCTCTCTCCCTTTGTCTCTCGCTCTGCCTTTTTAGTGTGAGTTTTGTTACAACTCCCACTGAGATTTTGGTAATTTTTTTTTACCTAAACAGCGGGGACCCACATTCCTGACCCAAGTTAAGCTCCTCATGAAAGCAAAATATTGGATCTTCCTTTTCGGTGAGACCACAGGTAACCCAGGCTCACTGTGTGTGCCACATGGGTAAATATAGTAAACATAGGAGGCGAAGTTTAGGTCTGGAAATTTGCAAGAAAACGGAAATAAAAATCGATGAAACTTATCATGTGGTGAGCTGTTGTTGTCTTTAATACGTACACGAAGTTTCGGGGAAATGGTCACCGTTCACCTTCCTTCATAATAGTGACAAGGTAGGAGTCGGAAGCCAGCGTCGGTACTCCGATCGACCCAAAACAAGCACCATTTTTTCGCGAAAATCGAATCCAGTCGCTAAATAAACACGCCAGGCTCGTGGAACATGAATTTCTCTAAACCATGAATCCACTGAAGCGTCTCCAGGTAGCAACGGGAAGCCACCAGACTCCGTAAAACTTGTAAGTTAACCTGCTAAAATGGCGGCCAGAAACCGTTGTCCTCGCAAAGTGTCCAATTCAAAATGGCACTGAACTCGGGACGCTTGGTGACGAGTATAATAAGTCCCCCTGGAGGGAGGGGAGTCCCAGATTGCTCAGTGAGTTTTGTTTTTAGCAATTTGGGACTCCCCTCCCTCCAGAACTTATTATACTCGTCACCAGGCGTCCCGAGTTCAGTGCCATTTTGAATTGGACACTTTGCGAGGACAACGGTTTCTGGCCGCCATTTTAGCAGGTTAACCTACAAGTTTTACGGAGTCTGGTGGCTTCGCGTTGCTACCTGGAGACGCTTCAGTGGATTCATGGTTTAGAGAAATTCATGTTCCACGAGCCTGGCGTGTTTATTGAGCGACTGGATTCGATTTTCGCAGGTCGATCGGAGTCCCGACGCTGCCTTCCGTCTCCTACCTTGTCACTATACTATGAAGGAAGGTGAACGGTGACCATTTTTCCCGAAACTTCGTGTACGTATTAAAGACAACAACAACTCATCACATGGTAAGTTTCATCGATTTTTATTTCCATTTCCTTGCAAATTTCCAGACCTAAACTTCGCCTCATATGTTCTCTATATTTACCTATGTGGCACAAACAGTGAGCCTGGGTTACCTGTGGTGAGACGCTGAATTGCGACTCCATGTTGAATGTATGCCCTTGGAGGTTTATAAGGGTATAAATAATTCCTTCATGTCTTCCTTGCATACGCATCCAGAGAGGTTTCCCAAATCTTATCTCTTCAGTGTTTGAATAGACAATCTCAAATCTACCAGTAACTATAGCTGGAAGGTGATATGAATTAAAAAAAAAAAAACACAACCGACACGATTTCAAACTTAATTAAGAGGCCTTTATCTATAGAATGTGGTCTGTGCAAATTGTCTCAGCATAACATAAGTAGCCGCCTAATGAAACAGTACGCTTATTACTGGACCATGGAAAACAAGTAGACTTTGTACTACTCGATTTTTCAAAAGCTTTTGATACATCTCATCAGCGTCATCTCTGTAAGTTAGATTAATCTATGGCATTAGAGGGCTAATCGACACCTGGGTCGAAGGATTTCTGACGTACACGACGCAATCCACTTTCGTGAATAAATGATGTCTGCAGTGTGTTAAAAAGTAGTCCCCATTTCTCCGCTGTCCGGGCCCAAGTTATACGACGAGCGACTAGTCCCTCTTTCCCCGCTCAACATATCCCCTTCCTTTGAAATGACGATTATCGACAATTCGTAATTTTACCTGGATTGACTGTTATACTCAATTTAGATTACTCTGTCCCAGGACTTGTGGTAGCGGATGAGAAGGAAAAAAAAAAGTAAAAGTTGCATCCCTGGACGGGATTTGAACCGGGAGCACCCGATGTGAAAGAACTGTTTTTATCGACTTAACAACTAAAGCTCAACTGGCTGACAATTGCACCGATTATTTATCAAATCTAATTAGTATATATAAAATCATTGCTGAATGGTGATTAAGTCTAGTAATGGGTCCTTTGCAGGATAGTGATCACATGGTACAAATCCGCCATACTGGGACGCAAATTGCCCACTGGGACATCTAAAACAAAGAAAATTTAGATTTTCTAGCCTTTGTTTTAGATGTCCCAGTGCGCAATTTGCGTCCCAGTATGGCGGATTTGTACCATGTGATCACTATCCTGCAAAGGGCCCATTGATTTTAAAATGGTTAGCCTTCTCTTAAGGTTTGGTAACCGACATTTTCTCCTTTTTAAACTTGTTTTTTAGCCGATGATAATACATGTTTACAGCGGCATTCGGAAGAAAAAATATATTGACATATTCTTAAAAAAAAATTCAGGCAGTTAGCGATGCTGTAGTCCAGTTGTTAAATGAAAGGATGAATAATCGAACATTCCCAGGTTCGAGTCCAGCGAGTTTAGACATTGGGGTTCGGATTTTAAAAATGAATATTCATTTCCCATAATCCCTACCAAGCGCTAAGCGTCCTAAATTGACGATAATAGTCAATTTAGAGAAACTTGGGAATTGTTATATTACTATTAGTAATCTCGGATTAGTGAAGTTCGTTCGACAGTCGCTTAGCCTGTGTTTCCGTAGGGTGGTTCCAAGCTAGAAAACTAAGCATGTGACAAAGGGAGACGATCAATACGCGTGCGAGAATCCACGCGAGGGTGCCCCTGCAAACAACGAAAGAATCTTCGGGACGGCTATTTTTTGGTGTCCCTTTTTGAGAAAACTCTCGATTCCTTTTGGCAAGACCTCACAATCACCCAATCTGAGCGAAATTAGGAAGCGCGTTCTGGCAAAGCAGAATAAATGAATGAATGAATGAATGAACGAACGAACGAACGAACGAACGAACGAACGAACGAATATATAAATAAATGTTGCTGCGCTCTTCTTTTGGACTTGCCAAATCAGGCGAGTATATCCTTGAGCTTAACTTAATGTTATACGTGTCGCTTCAGAATTTTCTACATTGTATCACCCACATATGACACAAGATGTCTTTTTAAAAGATGACTGGCATTATTTGCATTCGCCAAAAGTTGGATCTTACACGTTTTTGAATGTGTTTGATTGCACCTTTGAGTGTCTCCGCCATTCTTCCTGCTTGTCGTTTAACCTTGCTGCATCTAGACAAGCTGATGGCCATCTTTGGTGTGAGTTGTTATCCTCCAGTCGGTACAGCAACTCGGTGGAATACAAGGCAAACGCAAGTTCACACCATTATCAAAAGTTTATTAAGGTGAGAGCTATGTTTTAATCAAACCTGTTTAAATTTAGGCAATGGCTAGTCCTACGGGACTGGCACGCCGGAGTCTTCTTAGAATGATTATTGCAGGTTCTAACCCTAACCTTGAACGACATAGTCACGCAGTTATTGAAAGCTAACCGTTTTTAAATGGATGCTAAAGCCGATGACACAAGGCTCAACATCTTGCAAGATTTCTTGCTCAACAAATGGTGAACAATGTTGCAAAAACGTGTTGAACGGAATAGAGCTGGTCTCTATTTTTGTTCAACAAAGCTCTACATGACATGACACACTATTGAACATTTGTTGAACAGCAGCTGCGATAATTATTGATCAACAAATGTTGAATCATGTATCACCGGCTTTAGACCGAACTACTATTTTTCAGTGATACTTGAAATGGGTGCTTCGACTTAAATGCGAGAAACACAAGGTAGGTTAGAGGACTGGTGACATCGAAGGAAGGAGGTATTTCTTGAAATTAAACAGGCATTAATGCCGTTGTTTAATAGCTGAACTGTATACAAAAGAGTTAAATTAAAGACAAGGTAAGACTGTCCGAGTGTTGAGCCTGTAATAATCATTCTAAGAAGACTCCCGTACGAACAGGATGGTGTACAGGTCCCGTACGAATAGCCACTTTGTTGAATTTAAGTCCCATTTGCAAGTATTGATGTTGAAGGCGTAATTTACCCGTAAGAAGGATGATAAGGTAGTCGCTTCGCAACGGGCGAAAGGAGAAGTAAAAACTCATGACAAGCAGGATTCGAACTCGTTGGAAGTGTGGTTTTCGACGGCCGCCGTATTGGAAGCGCAGCAAGGAGAAAATTTCTTTTTCAAACCCATCGTCCTCTCCCCTAAAACTATGTTTTAGCTCGCCCAGCGCAATTTCAGTTTCTTCGTTCAAGATGGCGCCATAGATTTTCCGAATCGATTTTTACCCAAACACCCCTGCTGTGCAGACTAACGACCTCTGTAAGATCGGTCTGATGCTTCACACATGGAGCTACAAGAACGCATTTGCCCCTATTCCGGTGAAAATTATTTGAATTCAGTCTTAGTTTTGTCAAGACAGGATGTTGTAAGAGAACGGATTCCCCATACAAGGACCTCTTCCAATGATAGTTTAAAAAAAAAACAACTAATTTTAGCTACGCATTTTTTTAAAGAGGCATCTGATTGGCCAGTGGTAGTGACGTAGTAAAATGTTGAATATGCGCGGCATTGGGAACGAGAACTAACACGATGATGAGCATGGGGGTCCGTTCTCTTACCTCATCCTCTCTTGGTTCTGTGTCATTATTGGGTGACAGGATGATGAGTTCCTGTGGGTGGTCATTCCAAGGGCGTTAACATACTGTGGAGCACGCGGCCGTGGGAACAACAGACAAAAATTTGCGACATGGGAGCAATCTAAAAATTCTCATGAGGCACAGGGATTCGCTCTCTTACCTCATATCCTCTGACTGACAGCTTGAGTCGACTCTGACCAGGAGCTTATCAAGCTGAGCCTCTATCTTCACTGATTCCTTGAGTCACCTCCTCCCCGAGTCAACCATAACCATTACAATTTCCTCAAATTTGATCGGTGCGTTAACTGGTTTATTTTTCACTAATTTTTGTGTAGGCTTAAAATCGGACAGTTGGCTGTAATCGGATACCTGAAATCGGACAGTTGCATCAGCCAATCATATAAGTGTACTCAACTTAATCCACCAATCACAGAATTTATCACAATAACCATAGCAACAACCACTCACCCTACCAAACTGGAGATTTTCCAAAGTGGACGAATTTGTAACATTAGAAAGTGAAAAAGGAGTGCATTAATTTTGTTTCCTCGGAAATTGTAATGGTTATGATTAATTGGTAACAGGACTTCGTGTCGTCCAATTCGGTCTGTAATCATACTCGTGATTAAACAAGTCGGGTGACCGCGGATTTTGCAAATCACTCGTATGATTACAGACCCAATTGGACTCCACTCAGTTCTATTACCATTATAAATTAATTTCTTTTACCACAATTGCTTATAATCTCGCGATCTGATTGGAGAATTTGTCGTTGTCGATAAGAGTCTAGACAACGCTGCTCGCGTCATGCTCGTGTCAATTCGTCACGCAATGTAATAGCCAATCAGGAACGCTTGTTTTGGAAAATAAACCAATCATATTGTGAGAAACTTATAGACAACGTGTGTTTTTTCTTTGTGTCATGATTTTGGTCACGCTCTGAAAAAGACACTTTCTTTGGCTTTGAATCGAAAGTGGTTCAGCGTTGTCTGTACTATTTCGATTTGTTAATTAGAAGCAGGCTTTTCCCACGAAAAGTATCATATTTCCCATGACGCTGAGATAGCTCTGTTTTGATTGACTTTTAAAACATTGGGCGTACTGAATCTCCCAAGGAAGGAAAAGGGCCAAGCATGGGAGATAGAGGGAACTTTTGATGAGCTCCTGCTGACAATGGGCATTTCTGTAAATCACAAAAATCTGTCGTGGTTAAACGATTAAAACATGGAAACGTTTTTAACAGTGAAAAACGCCACCAACGGTTTAACAAACAAGTCAAACAGAGGTTTATCCATCCCTGTATCCGTCAATCTGCGCGCATTGTAGTCAATGGAAAGAAACGGTCAAGGGACCTCGGTCTTTTCTCTTGATTGGGTGACAAAGCACGATTTATTCAAAAGCTCGCTTCTAGATCAACGTGGAAGTGACTGCAAGCGCTCTGCGAGTGAAACTGAGAATCAACGTATAGTACAAGGGATAAAATTAAAATCCCCGTTTTCCATCTATTGGAAACTGCTGACAGCATTGTAAAATGACCAAAACGGAGCTTTGTAAAGGATACGAACTCGCGATCGCATCATTTTTCGTTGTCTTACAACCTCTTTGCAAACATATGACGTAGTCCATTCGGTCATAATTCAGTGTAAAAGTTAACCTCGTTGGGCTAACGTGTCTTAAGGGGATTCTCTTAAATTTATAAAGATATATATATATTTTTCATTCCAGACCCAATGTATGTCTTCACCTTGCCGGAACGGGGGTACATGTGTGCCCAACTACAGTCATCACACCTTTACCTGCAAATGCAATGACGGGTTCACTGGTGACCTCTGCGAAAAAGGTACTTAACGTTGATTCAAGTGCACTCAACATCAATTTTTTTTCTACGTCGACAATATACGTATATTTACTTCTTTCCAGAAATTCACGTAATCAAATGCACGTCCAGTTTTGATAGAGCGGTTTTCAATTGAGTGTCGAAGGTAATTAGCGAATTACTTTGGTTTGCATACTTCACTCAGTGATTGGTTCAAAGTTCTCGCGCCATTTTTTCAGCCAATCAGAATTGAAACCAAAACCAATGGTGGCTTGCGCGTGAACATTTTTCCGCGCTTTGTGTCGGCTACGTGTAATTACTTCGAGTTTTGATTGGTTTACTGAATTGTCTCCGTCCTTTTTGATTGGCCAAAGTAATTACTGTCGTTTTGGTTTTACGACACTCGATTGAAAGTCGCTGTATCTAACATGAAATATCCCATTTACTCTGAACATTTTTGGTTCTACCTGTTTGAAGCAATATTTAAGGGCTTGGGTTAGCGGTGCATTTAGGACAGGGCAAATGCAACGAGCTGTTGATCTTTTTTTAACTGAGCAGATTTAAGGGGATACTGGTGATGTTAATTGGCTTTATTATATCTCCCAGATAGTACTCGCGCTGTGACTGGCTAAATTAGCGGGCCGTATTCTGCAGTAAAAAATTCGATAAGACATTATCTAGCAAGTTTTTCGTGTCGTTTCTGCTACATAAACTTGTAAAACTGTTTGAATCTTGCAAGCACCTATTTCAAACAGCCAAGAAGATTTAGTTTTTCGGATTTTGACAGAGCAATCTTTGTGGCGGTCGAATCTTCCGCTTGACTTTAACTAATATCCTTGCCCGCACGCCGGATTAACCTCAGAGATATAATAAATAACTTGCTAACCTCATTTTCTCGGCCCTTTTTTTCCCGTTAATTTATGAACGGGAAAAAAAAAACCTATATTAACGTTCTTTTGTCAGTGCTTATAGCAGCTTGTTTGCGGAAAAAGAAAGTTGTGCGACGCAAATATGCTTTCTCAAAATGATTACGTGTTTACAGGAATAAAATAATGGAAAGCCCTTTGGTGTATTTTGCTGTTTCAAACTTCTTGTAACAGCACCAGCTCTTGATTTTAAAGTAAGA
>NC_090880.1:18934815-18937315 GCF_036669935.1 Montipora foliosa
GCTGCTTTACAACAGTGGATCCACATATGGCGACAAAAATCCATTGAAACGTCTTATCTTATCTGGTACTACTTTTAATTCTTAACAGAGCACATTTCACTATGATTCAAATATGTGGAGCAACAAGGAAATCTTTAACCTTGATGGAGGGAAGACTGGGTTCGACTCAAAAGAAACAAAATTGCCGAGTTATTGGGACACACCCTTCACCAAGATTTGTCTCGGTATGAAAGTCAATGGCAAACAACATATAAATTTTGTGGTTATAAACAAGAGCGCAGAGTCCCTTTTTTCGCTTATTTCTGATGGACAACGCAGACACACATCACTTGGTCTTGCCACGTGGAAGACGCTGATTGGTAAACAGGCCTCGTTGCAAACTGTCTGTATGATTGAAGGTTTCAATGTTCAGGGTAGCGACGATGGCTATTCAAGAGTAAGAATTGGTATAGTTGGGGACGAGTTTAAGCCCTGCGTTAGCTGCGATTCAAGAATCGGCTTCGGCACTGGAGGATATCCCGACAAGAACACTTGTGGAAACTTTGCTGATTACAATCCCGACAATGGTAATAAGAATCTCAAGGCAATGGGGTACATTTTAGTTCAGTAAGGTGTCACTGACGTCTCAGGGGAGCTCTTTTAGAAAACACTTTAACTTTGAACAGAAACATTGCTATCTCATTAATCCTTATTGATTGATGTTATCTCATTTACCATCGGTATATGCAGTACCATTTGTAATTGGGCATACTTATAAAGAGATTATCAGTTGACTGTCACTTTTATGCCATGAAAAGCTCATTTCGACCATTCTGTAATCTTTAAAGGATCTAATAGGCCTTTGTATGAAATTAGCAGTAGCTTATGACTCTTTAAAATGGCAGAACTTCTTAGACTGATAGATTGTAAAGATGAGATGATGCAAAGTTGACACAACGACGATTGTTGTTCGTGTCAAACTATGCGCCTGGCATTTTTTCTTTTTTAAATCGCATTTATTATGTCGCTGATTAATAAACCTCTAAAAACGTTCACCGTTGTGCCGTATTTAACTTGATCACTACCACCATTGCCAGTGACGATGTGATGATGATGATGATGATGATGATGATGATGATGCTTGTCACAATAAAAACGGTGATGACAAATTTAGGGTTTTCAGTTGAGGCCGGGGGCCGGACATTTCATCCGGTGGTTTCCCATCCCATGTCCGGTACTTTGATGCCAATATTTCAGGGGTTTCTTTTATTTTTTATTATAATTATAATTTTTTTTACTTACTTTGTAAAGCGAATTTGAGTGACCCCAGCCTTGCCTGGGAAACTGACTCTTTGTTCCAGAAACTCTGGAAACAGCGTTTCTGAGTGCTCTATTTCAAAACTTTTCTAGGGGAGCGTGCACGCAGAGCCCCCCTGGGTAGCTCGCGTTTTCGGCTTTCCCAAGGCGCCTTGCGGCGCCAAAAATTGTCATGTCCGGTGCTTTCCGCTACTTTACAAAACTTTCGAAAACCCTGGTGACAATCAGTCATAATTTTTTGTCAAAATTCGTTGGCGTCGTGGTCTTTAAGAAGGTGTAAACACAAAAAATAACCCTTCTCTAAGAAGAAACCAAAGACGGCAAAGTAGAGAACCAACAAACTCAATTAATTTGTGATGCCAAGGCCAAGCACACCTTGGTGGAAGACCAGCTTTCTTTTTCCTGTTTTTCCAAAACAATTCTCTCCCTTTCTTGAACAGGCTCCTTTCGTCCCCAGGATCTTCTCGGCTTTCCACGCAAGCCTCCATGTTGAAGACCCTGGGAACGAGGTTGCTCTGCAGATATTCTCTTTGAATCAAAACTGTAACAAGATTTCAAACTTAAATAGTCTTGTCACAGTTGTTTGCCTATGCAGCCAAAGAACACAGTGATAAGTATGGCAGTATGTTTGAGCAATGTGCAGAGATTGCGTACAAGAACCACAAACACAGCACACAGAACCCTAACGCATGCCTGAGGAAAGAAATTCCGCTGAAAACAATCTGTGAATCGCGAATGATATGTGAGCCTATCGCGTTTGCCATGTCGGCGCCCGCGGCAGACGGCTCAGCAGCTGCAGTTGTGTGCTCCAGAGACTTCATGGAATCCAAGGGCATGCAGGTTAGTTTAACTGAGTTGGCAGAGGTGCAACTTCAATCCCAACCGTGTGGAGATGTGAAAAACAAATTGTAGTAGCTTTTGTTTCTTAATTTCTGCCCTCGGTAACTTCACTTTAGTACCACCAACTTTAAGCCTGCATTAACGTTCACATGTTGACAATATTCAGGAACGCATCGAACGGAGCCTCTATCATTCATAGTGAGCCTCGGAGTAAACCCTTTCTCGAGTAGAGTTATAATAGAACCCCTCTTGTGAGAGTCTCGAGATTAAAAGCCCAATCAAAACAGAGCTACATGTATGACAGTGCTATTGTTATACGTCATATAACCACCCAACAAACACACATCACTGTGGAATTGTGTTT
>NC_090880.1:18942315-18954815 GCF_036669935.1 Montipora foliosa
TCCGCACAAATTCAGGCCAGATTTCTCAGGTTTGTAGTTTGATTAGCCTGAGTAGCGCTGCCGGCATTGTCGTTGGCGCGAGAGGCAAATCAACGAGAGTCGTTATCCTCAAGTCCTGTAGCGACAGCAGTTAAGAATATAAACCAGGTCTAAATTTATAACAGAATTTACTTCTTCGATCCTCAGTGAAAAAACATTACAACAATGTCGGCCTCAACACTCTTCAAAGGTTCAAGGTTCATCATTAGTTAAATGTGACATATACCGAAACCGCTGGCCGCATGAAAATACAAAACCAAAACAAAATAGAATGAAGTTGTTCTCAAAGTTCCTCGGCAAGTCCTGACGTTCTTCACAAAACTTCGAATTTGGCTATTTCACGTTAGGGTGTTTTAGCAAAGACGACGGCTACAGCAACGAAAACGTTAGTCCAAAATATAACTTAGCGCTATCGAAAGTACTTCGCGATTAATCCGTCTTGTTCACATTGTACAATACAGGCGAACTATCCTGTAAATGGATGGGTACGAACGGTTTTAAAGTCAAAACTGAAAATGACATTTTCATTGTTATATGCTCACGTTGTCGTCAAAACCTAAAATTTGGTGATTTCACGTTGTTGTTTTGTGAAGTACGGCAAAGAAATGCACGGAAATTCGTGTTGCACGTGCAGCACGGGCCTTTTTCCTTTTTCAACCAATAATATTCTTGCTTTGTGGCGTTGCCGTAGCCGTAGCCGTAGTCTTTGCTAAAACTCCCTGTTGTTTTTTTGCTGACGGCGGCAAAGAAATGGACAAAAGTGAAAAACGCACGTGCAGGGCGTGCAACGCTATTATTTTTGCCAAATGTGTGATGTTCTCGTTGCCGTCGCCGTTGTCGTTGCTTAAAGTTCCCTAATACCGCCATAGCTCTGCGCAGCAGGTTACTGTTTGATTCCGTGCATGTGATGAATTTGTGTCGCTCCTACGTGACATTCTTTCGTGGATTTATAACAGCAAAGCTGTCTTCAGTTCCTATGCCAAACTGCTCTCCAATCTCTTGTTTCAGTCTCAGATGGTAGGTCTAGCGGTCCTTTTCTTCTCTACAAAGTTGAAAATAGGACCTGCCGGCTTCTTCTCCAACAAGTAACTGCTGAATACCCTGCCACCTTTTTTAGCACTCGTCGGCGTTCTCTAAAGAAGTCAGAATACAATAGCTGTTATTCTTATGCAAATAAATGGCGGGGTATTCAGCAGATTAGCTAAAATGATTTTCAATGCTCATCGAGTTTCTTGTATTTGTCGCTGACATTCACGCCAAATTCGAGTTCCCTTGGTGCAACCCACTGAAGATTGCTTGCCATGGTGCTTAGCGCTATCGAATCCCACTGATCTCAGACACCATGATGATGCAATAAATTCGAAGAATGATTCTTTATTCAGAAAAACAACACTAACCAAAACCTTACAGGTCACTAGATACGACAATCAAATCGACGTAACAACCGATATATTACAATGACCCTTGTGTTTCACACAGATGTTATTCGCCTCAGCTACACTTAAAATTTTCTCTTTTCTCTTTTCTTAATTTTATCTTTTTGCTGTTATAACTCTTACATCAAAATTGTAGACCATGCATGCATTAAAAAAATAAAAAATACAAAGAAACAGCATCTCTTTACTCCTTGGCCTTCGAGCAACATGGAGCAAGCTCAATGGGCGTTTGACCCTTAAATTTTGTGAAAGAGCTTTTCTTTCAACCCGCAACGGCAAATTTTTGAGGATCGAGAAAAGGTCACGCGTTTGATGCACACTCTTTTATTTTCATTTGCGACCCCTCGAAAAATTGACCTCGGAAAACTTTACAAAGGTAACATTGGTTTGGACATAAATTCACAAAAAATCAACATCGCTTCAACATCCATCTCTAGATCTGGTGTCGAAAGCTCTATTCACGTGGTGAAAGTGGATATGATGGTGGCAGTCCGTAGTTCATTTGTCATATGTGGAGTGACTGAACACCCCGGGCTGAACACAATGCAGTCCTGGTTTTATGTAACATTGGAGCAAGAACTTACCAAACGATACAGGTAAGCTGACAGAATAAGCTGGTGAACTTGAAAGAGATTTAAAGCTGTTTCTTCTCCAGCTGAACAAATCAAATGAAGAGTTAAAATGAGAAACCATGATTTTCCATCCAAAAACCCGCCCTTTGGAATGGTGAATTTAATGATTTATATTCCTGTACTTGTCCATCGTGTCAATGTTGTATATACATTTCACAAACTTTTTAGCACGACATTGAGATCAACAGACCAGCATAATTTTTTTACTCTCAGAAAGCCTTGTTTGGAATGAAAGCAAATACGGAACATTCTTACAAGCTTACGCAGTTGAGATTCAACAAATTCAAAGGTCGACCTTGGCAAGGGGTCATTTGAGTGTATCCGTTATATCAAACCAAATTTATGAAAAAATTTGTAAAAGGAATTTTTGAACCTTGTTTACGTATTTAGGTCTTTATTTATTATGTTTGGGAATTGAAAGACAAAGCTACTTGCTCATTGAATAACCGTGAAAAGTGCGTGTTGTTTCTACAACCCCAAATTATATATATATATATATATATTCCCCTGAGAGATATCAAAGGGCTGCTGATAATTGAACTATAGATTATGGTGTTTCGCTGTTTTTCAAGGCAAGACAGAACGATTCAGCTTCTATCTTCCAGCTTTAAAACATAAACGGATGAAAAACAAGCAAAACAGAAATACTCGTTAGCTTTCACGACTCAATGTGTTGAAACATCATTTGAAATCGCCCTTTGGTTCAAATGCGAGATAAAAAATCTCGTGACACGATTCGCTCTATTGCTATCCAGTGAAATGCAAATTCTACCTTAAGACTTTAATTTCTGTCGAATTTCACTCAGTCTTAGCTTCCGTTTGGTGAGGTCTTTTTCATATCTCGTTTCAGTCAGTGAAACAATTGTCAGTGGACTTTCTGGAAAAGAAGGATGTCACACGATTTTCGTCACATGAGAGGAGACTGGCCACGAAGAGTGCGAAGAATGAGGGTAAGCAAAGCCAAATATGGCGGAAGAGGAAGATCGCGTCGATCGTTCGGCCACCGACCAAAACGGGCCTTCTAATTTTTTTTTATACTTCTTCCAGCGCAAGGTCAGGAACTGGAAGATCACCCGATGTGTCGAAAATGCGGCATCGGCTGCGAGTCATCTAGTTGGCAGTACAGTCGTTCGGGTTTTTTTTTGGTATTGTACCGTTTCAGTAATCATATGGATAGCCGTTTTGATGTACGTGAGCTTTTACTACGCTTATATGCCAACCATGAGTCACATAAAACCCGTATTTCTTCATTTCAAGTAAGTGTGATATTTTAAATTTAATTTTCTTCTAATTTTTGCGTGATTGTGTGATGCTTGCCTTTGAAATTCGCCAGCTTATAACATGTTTTGTTTTGAATTTGAATATTCACGAATCATCTATTTGCAGTTCGCAATGCGAGAATTCCGTTGAAAAAGGCTTGTGTTCATTTCCGGAAGCTAATTTGTCTTTGAGTACTGGCGAACGGGTAAGTAATGTTTCTGTAAAAATTTTCTTGAAACCTTTTTCCTCCACGAGTGAAGCGCGTGACATGTTTTGCGAGGGCGTGAGACGTGGGATAACAAGTTAAGCTCGGTTCAAGCTTAGATAAATAACCTTTTGTGTTTTCTACCGAAGGGCCAATATATTACATTACCATGTTGCTTCATGCAATGTTTGTGAGAAAAATAACCCCCTCGATATTAGGTTTGTTAACCAGCCTTATCTTCTTTTCTTCAATGCAGCAGTTTAATTTTTAATTTTAAGGGTGTATTTTTACCAAAAGTTCAGTTGGAAACGATGGAGTGCTAGAAGAAGCGCAGGAAGACATATTCACGCTCAATTGAATGATCAACTTTTGTGTTCCAACATCAATTTAAAACCCAAGTTATGAGTGATTAACTTTTGTGTTCTACCATAATTTAAAAGCCAAAATTAAATCATTTTTTCCTTGTCCACGGTCGATATTCTTTTAGACACTAATGCGAGGTCAGCGATACAGAGTTTTCTTGGATCTTGATATGCCATATTCTCCTGTCAACGAGAGACTCGGTAGGCTTTTGTTATTACCTGTATGTCAGTTAAAGGAAGTTAAGCGTCAGTTTAGGCAAAATTGATTGTTTTTAATTTGAACCTCACTTGAACAGTGTGGCAACTGGGTTTTCCTTCTACTCCAAACAGCCAGGGCCCAGTTGTTCGAAAGCCGATTAACTTAATCCAGGATTAGCGTAAACTTTTTTCCATTTTTTCAACTTTTTGGTGAAAGTTTCTTTTGCTTATTTTTGTTTTTCAAGATTGACTTCTTCTATTGTAAAGTTGTGCTGAATATCAGCGTTGAACAGCATTTGGGAGTAGAGAAATATAATCCTTGGTTAATTTTTAATCTGGGATTAGCGTTAATCGGCTTTCGAACAACCGGGCCCAGGTTTTGAGAATGCACAGTGTTAGCTTTCTGGCACAATGCCAGTCAGCATGTTTGATAGTTCCAGAAGGGGTGCTCTCTGTTCATTGATTAGCCTATGTAGCTGGCGGGATTGTTGTCGCAGGAGGCAAAGGATGAGTGGTAAAGCTGCACAGAGAATGGGGAGAGATGCAGTAAATCCTGTGTGCTGTTTTTTTAATACCACACACTTTGAAATCCATGCAGTTAAGAAGAGCCAATCAGAGTAAAGCTGTAAGTGTCAATTTGGGCGTAAAAGTAAATATAGCAGCATGCACGGCAGATGAGCATTTGGAAAGCATGGAAAATGAAGATACGTCAAAAAAGAAAACTGTGAAACGAGGAAGACTGTCAACAAAATTTGCGAACAATTGCCATAGATTGTGCATGTAATTAATCTGAAATTGCAATTCAGAGATTTTTAAAAACGTCCTATTTATAGACTGAAAACTTGTGTAAATCAAGGGAGAGAATGAAGGAACTACTGAGTGACAATGTGAACAAGGGAATTAATACATTTCAAGTCAAGAAACTTGCAGTACTTTGAACATTGACGATTTGGTATCTAAGCAGACCATGGAAGTAAATCATTGATCTAAGTTCCCGTGTTGATGTGTTCATTCGGTTTGACGAGAAAGCTAAATTGATCAATTATTCTGAATTTGTCTGAAGGCAATTGGAAAACTCTTGCCAACTTTGTCTTGCAGCACTTGAATGTGTGAAGAGAGCTCAGCCACCCTTTGCCTCCAGGCTGATTCTGCGGCATATTCCAACTAGCCCACAAAGCTGAACTTTTGGTGGTGTCTATTATGGTAGCCTACATGTAGCTGTACCCCCCTCCCCCCTAAAGAAAAACGGAACGAGGGAAGGTGTAGGAAAAGCTGGCCCAAATCGTATTCCGTGATGTCACAGTAATTTATGCAATTTTGGAAATATTTTGTATTTCCGTTAAAATTGATGTAAACAAAGGCTTTGTATTTCATTGAATTTTGATTGTATTAGATATATATTTCTGTTCTTTGGAACTCATTTGCAAGTCAATGTCCTTTTTTAAGTGTATACTGTTTTTAAGAGATTGGAAAGGATTATGAGTGATATTTAGTCTTGAGTACATTTGCAGGCTATGTTATTGTATTGCTTACAAATTCACTCACTTCCCATCGGTTTCAAACTAATTTATTTACCCAAAGTATTGTTTGAAATTTGAAAATAGTTACAGATTAAGTCTTGATACGGATTCAGTGAAATAAGATAAATGACAGAGTAATATTTACCCAGGTGTCTTGTAGTAAATCCTTTCTGTAAGCAATGAAAGTTTGTCCAAGCTCGGAGTTAATTTGACCTCATTTGTGGAGACAAATAATCATCGTTTAAAAACAATACAGTTATACTGTCCTTACAAAACAGCAAAATTTGCAGCACAACCTTGAGGAATTAGAAAAATCAATAAGAAGCTCCTACGCAGCAACTTTCGAAAAAGTTGGCTTGTTTTGCGGTCAAAGGAATCACTTCCAGAAAGTTTGGTTTTCAGCACACTGAAGTGCCCCAGGCTAGTTAGTTACAGCCCATCTCCGACTCCAGATGAGCTAACTATTCACGTTCCTTTTGCACTGTTTCCTTCTTCACTGTTATCATCACCGCTGAAAAAGCAAGCAGAGTCAATGGTACAATCTATTTTCACCAATCTGTGTTCTCGAAAGAATTGACCAAGACAGGGCTCAAAGTTTATTTTTGGCTTTGGGAGCACTTGTGCTACCCAGTGTAAATTTCTAAGAATACTGCCAAAATTTTAGGCGCACAGCAGAAAATGTTAGGAGCACAGTTTAAAATACTGGGAGCACCTGTTCCAACAGAAAACATTATTACGTCATCTTCAGTTTTTTGTATTTTATTTTAGTGCCGTGTTTGTTGTTTTAACTTGTAAGGCTGACTTACTTTTCGTTTGAGACAGCAATAAAGTTCTTGTGGTTTTTAAATCATCTTGACTTCTCAATTTCAACAATTTATTATTTATAATATGTTATCATCATGTTAAAGTACATTCCTTCTCAATGTACACTTGTAACCAAAGAAAATATACTTGAAAACCAGAATAGATACACAACTTCATAATTGATAATAGACGCGTACTTCAATGATTTTATCAGGTCACCAAGATCAGACTTAATGCTGTCGCAAATGGCAAATAAATTCCGCGCATTTGGCGTTTTTTGTAAGCCGCTATTTCTTGCGTATTCCATTACAGGAATTCCGCTGTTGTTAAGGGCCTACACAACATGAAGCATGACGTGAGAATTTGGTCGCTAAGTAACCTATTTCTTTGAATCCCACTCTAGCTACTCGAATTCGTTTCACCCCACTCTTTGAAATTTGTATCTTTTCTTTTCTTGCTCGTTGGCTCATCCTCTTTAGCTTTATCACGGACTGAATAGTGATGCAGTATCATTCCAGGCAGATTTACTTGCTTTTGTAGAATGTGACAGCTGGCTTTTTATAAGAAAATTATTGAATACAAGACAATACAAGCATGATGACTTAACTTTTTAAACAATTTTCTTGCCTTGAAGAAAAAGGCTCATATTGTTAACCCACTCTTGACCTTCCACCATCACAAACCTTCAACATGCGCAATAAGCATGTTCTTTTTTCGTAGTCTTCAATTGCATGTGTCAGCGGAGTTTTAACAAAACAAAGTTTTAACAAAACAAAAGAGTATGGGATGGAATGAAACATCAATAGGAAAACGGACCTTCACCGGCATTGGGGGAATTTGTTGAGAAAACTGACGACAAATAAACTCACAACGATGAAAGGAAAATAATGTAACTTTATTATTTAGGGCCAGATTTTGTTATGTATATCTTTATAGCTGTTAATTGATGTTTCTGTTTCGTGACATACCACTTGAAGCACACAAGTATAGTCACATGAGAAAGCAGAGAGGCAATTCAGTCGCACTGTACTTGAGCTTTTCAGGCGTGCGAGTGCGATCACACATGATTCTTTAGGCGCACAACCAAAAATTTAGTCGCATGTGCGACCATTTGGTCGCTAACTTTGAGCCCTGTAAGAGTAAGTGACCAATGAGAAACCATTATACATTTTCTTGCAAAAGGCATGACATCATGGAATACGATTTGGGCCAGCTTTTCGTAGATGTTCTCTCCTCCCATTTTTCTTTTGGGGGGAGGGTACAGATACACGTAGGCCACTATTATGGATGTCGTACCTCAAAGGTGCCTGCATTAAATTTTCAGATTCACCAGATAGTAAATCTGCGAAACAATCACAATGCAGGTTCTTGCTGACAAAATTTATTCTTTTGTTAGAGTTAAGATCATGTATATCAAGCCTTTACCCAAACCAGTGGGTAGAATAACCATAACATCTTTGCTGGAAAGCGACTCCTTCACAGCAATCTTGTGCTCTTTCCTTTCCTGAGCCAAATTTCCTATTCTGTTTTAATGTTGAGATAAGCAAGAGCTTTTGATACACCTTCGATAGTGGACATACGTTGTTGATTTCTTGTTCCTTTTTCCAGTGGATGAAGGTCTCAAGTTATGTTCGATTGACATGTTTTTTGTTATCAGCCAATCAGAAATTCCTGTCCTCTCAGTGACCAAACCATTGAAAAAATCTAGGTTTTCTAGTAGGCGGGATCTCGCAGCTCCATTCACCATTCTCTGTGCGGGTTCTCTGCTCGTTATTGCCTCTCGCCAGCTACGCAGGCTATTCATTGACAGCTGTTGACAGCTGTTACCAGGCATACATCGTTTTATTATAGTGTTAGCTTGGGCAATTTCTGCACTTCTGAAAATACATGTTATATTAATCCTTAATTTTACTTGGCCCTGTGCGATTACCTAAGTGTGCTAAATACTAGCTAGCTTCTTTTAAGAAGCTAAAAGCTAAAAGCTAAAAGACTTCTCGATTTGTTATTGAAGTACAAAGCCTCATTGCTCCACTGCACCTTTTATAAATGTTGGAACTCTGAAGTTCGAATTCCAATCAACAATTGAGTTTTTCACTGCTGTCAATCAATGCAATGGAAAAGGCCAATGGGTCATATTCAGTGATGTGATTGGCTAAATTTGATCCGCTTTGTTAGTTTCTGTTTTTACTGTCATGGTAAACGTGATTGATGTCAATGAAAAATGAAACTGTTGAATAGATTAGAATTTGAACATGCTTTTTCAGAATATCCTCACCCTACAGAGATTCATTTGTTGCTGTATTCCTCAATGAAGTATGCAAATGTCACTTATGTCCAGGTTTGACCCTAATTAGATGCACGCCCAATTTTGACATCCAACATGAAGTGTCCCTTAAGTCTAAGCATTTGCTACCTATTTTCAACAATGAGGTAAGGGTAAAAGTTAGTGTTGGTTTTAGCTTTGGGTAAATGCAGCAGTTAATCTTTACTTAAAGAGCGGCATTTGGGGGACACTTTGTGACGTAAATTGTCTGTAGTCCGAGAAATGAGTGATGTTAGACTTGGCGAGAAGAGCAAGGGGACACTTCGTGACGCTTATTGAAATCCGGGTGCATGCATCTAAATAGAGTCAAACCTGGACATATCTGACAAATGTAGCACCAACTTTTAAAAATTAAATTTAGCTTAGTAAATTAAGGAATCTAGAAAGTTCACATTCAATAATATTCATATAATATCTCTCATCTTATGATAGGGATGTTTATGGTAAAGGTGACCTTATTTTCTGACTCAGGGAAGGTTTTGGCAACCTCAGAAAGATCGGTAAGGAAATGTGTTTAATCGAGATGTTTTCCTTGACAGGCATGTTTAACTTAACAGGCATGAACATAAAATTTTTGGTGTAATGAATGTTGACCGACGTTAAAGTGCTGCTATGATCAAAAAGTCGCTTTCTTTATTTTTCTTGAGATCTTGAAAGAGTGTGTTTGCTTAAAACATTTTGACAGGCAAAATTTTGAGCATTGACTTTTGCCCAAAGAGTCTTAATTTTGTCAGAGTAAGTTTTGGATTTTATGTTCCACCATTACTCAAGTTAAAAAGTGGCTAATTGGACCTCAGAGGATGTCATTTACTCACTGGCTTTAAATTTCAGTGACGTTGTACATGTAAATGTAGCTTATTATTAAAAATCTGAAAGGCTGAAACTCCCGTTCAGTGTACACATGCATTGCTTTCGTAAACTAGTGAGTTTTTGACATCATTTTCTCTTCAATCCAGCTCTCTCAAGATTTTAAAGTTAGTTATGGTCATGTGCTTCTGTGGCAGACAGGTCACTAAATAGGAAAATTCCAGCAAAAATAAACATGTACCTTTTTTTAAATAAAGGCTTAATACTTGGGAATATAATAGAATAGAATAGTAAAACATAGTTTTGAAATCCAAAGAAAAAGAAGAATTGATTTTTTGGTTGTACAGTGTTGTAGCACTTTATTTGTTTGTGTGGTTTTGAGATGCAGGTTTAACATTGCCATTGCTAAAAATGTTGGTCAACAATGTTACAACTTTTGATAGGAGCTGAAAGAGCACAGGCAATAAGATTTAAAGCTGCTAATTCTAATTGCATTGGACAAAGGAAAATGTATACTAATCATGGTGTTTGCCAAAATAAGTCACACGGGTCTCTGTCAATATATACCATTTGAGTTCACATTTTGGCTGCCATGTTGTGACATCTGTAACTGGAGGACTTCACCTTGATCTCATGGGAACCTAAATAAAGATGAGTTGCTTTGGAAATGAGTGCTTGCACAGTTGCATGGAAGCTCGTATTGCATGTGCTCTTTGTTGTTATGTTTGGCCATAAATTATTAGCCTGCTCTAGCGCTTGACTGATTTTGCTGTGATACTTTACTACCCATTGGCTTGAAAAAAGAAAAAGAAGAGTTAACTAACAAAAGTGGCTGTTTCTGTAGAATTCCTAATTGGTGCTCTACAACTGAACCCATTTTATTGATGTGTAATTAGCTCTAGTTGGATCCTCTTTTCCTCAATCTTTGCCTACCTCACTGCATTGCAGAAAGCTTGCTATATGCACCATTTATTCCCTTGTTTTTAGTGGCTGGCAAGTTGACCAAAATAATAACAAAAACAGAGAAATGGAACTTGTAATAATTTAGTTGTACAACCCTTCAATAAGAATTGGTTAATGTTTAGTGAATGTATATCAAGGCTGTGTATCCCACAGAAAGTTTGGAGGGCACTTGAGAATCATAAGGCATGGCTGAGGTGCAGTCAAGAGCAACTCTGTCTTCTTAATAAATTCCTACATTTTGTGAGCTACCTCATGTTTCATGTCATGGAGTGCAGGGGTGGTGAGAGGACTTGCCTCCCACCAATGTGGCCTGGGTTCGATTCCCAGACTCAGCATCATGTGGGTTGACTTTGTCGCTTCTCTACTCTGCACTGAGAGTTTTTCCTCTGGGAACTTCGGCTTTTTCCTCCCCTCAAAAACCAAAATTTGATTTGATTTGCATTAATTTGTTAAATTTCAATTTACAGTGTCTCCAATTAGTGCTCCAGTACTAGAAGATTAGACACTTAGATAAACTAACTTTCCGTTCATTTTCCCCTTTTTCTAAAAGCAAATAGAGCGGTTTAGTATCAATTTTGATTATGAATGAAAGGGCCCTGTGTCGAAAATTAGCCAAATTCTGTGACTGGGAACTTTCAACCAAAATCAAGCGATTCAAATGTAAAAATAACTACTCGAAACATTGAAAAAAGGTTTGAATAAAACACCAAATACAGTAGAAGGGAAAAATTGAAGAAGATTAAATTCAATTGCAATAAAAATATTATTGCTGTGGTTTTCTAAAAACTGTTCGGCTTTACAGTTTTTCAAAGTTTATCTCAGTTTGTTGTTTGCAACTTAAATCACAATGTCTGTATGCTCAACTGACATTTTTTGTCACAAAGCTGCTTTTATTTGTGTTTTTTAAAAGTACTTTGGGGTGAACATTAAGTTGCATAGCAAGTATGGGGGAATAATCGATAAAACTACACAAGACATTAAACTGCACTGCCATGACACAGCCCCTTTGACTTATTGCTGACTGTTTTTCCTCAGGGAATGCTGCACTACCAGTCCTCCCTCTTGCAATCTCTCAGTACAGTCTTCTACTCGTTGCCAATGGTTTTGGGGATCACTGAGGAGAAACAGACTGTAGAGATAACCTTATTTGAAAAATATGTGGAGGACTCTGTAAGTTAAATATTTGGTTGCAAGACAACTGGCAAATATTTTGCATGCTCAAGGCGGGGAGAAGAGTATGGTAGCATTTATAGCCCCAAGGGGTTTCGATAAAATTTGAATGGGGGTGGCTAGTTTAATTGACTAGTAAGAGTATCTGATTGTTGTCATTGTCAAATTGAATTTTAAAGGGGCTATGTCATGCAAGATGATGCAAAATTTCATGACACCCAAATGCCCAGAAAGTGGAATAAAACATTGCTGCGATGACCACGTAAAGCTGTTAAACAACATAAAATAAATACAACAAATGGAAAGAGAAGCATGGATGGACACAAATGGACAAGATTGAAACAGATTCTATTTGGGTAATCTTGAAAAACGTGACATAGCCCCTTTAATCTCATGCAGGTTTGAAAGAATCTGTCCTTCGATACTTCAATTTAGGGGAAAATGTAGCTGACTTCTTAGAGATGCTCAGTCCGTTAGCTCAAAGCAGGGGGAAGAGTATGGAGCATTAGTCCTCATTCATTCCCTATCCCCTTTAGAGTGTTTGTAATCAAGAAAAGGAAAAAAAACAATTTATTTCCTGACAGTTCGAGCCCCGCTAAAAGTTGCCTTTCGACAGATGTGCACAATCATTTCCATAAAGGTGTCTTTTTAACATAGTCGGCCTTAACTTTTAGTTTTACTACTTTTTTTGGTTTATTTTTTTGTTACTGTTTGTTGGAGTCAGGTGGCGGAAGGTTACCTCCTTCAGTTTACTTACTCCCTCACTAACTTATTTAGCCGC
>NC_090880.1:18964815-18967315 GCF_036669935.1 Montipora foliosa
TAATTAAATGTGCCTCGTTCATTAATCGGTAGATATTTGTCCCTTGTCAATATGATTGGAATCGGCAAGTAACCACTCAACTGACAACAGCTCAAACAGTTGTGTTACATGAGAAAAATCTTATACGTTTTGTATGTCCTTCCAAAATTTGCATAAGCATCGTTATTTATTTTCTCTTGGGACTTGTAATGGTCCTAGGAGAAACTGTGAACAATGTTTATGCAACATTTTGCAGAGACAAACAAATAAAAAACATCACCAAAGAATTTGTCAGCTGTTTTTGATGGCTAATAATAGGCTCGTTATCCAAGGTAAGAGGCTTAAAACGGAGATTACCAGTAAACCAATGCACGAATGTGCATGATGGCGGACGGGCGTGTCAACTTATCCTCCCGTGCAATTTTGGTTCTTTCGCTTATTTGCATCACTCTTTTACTTATTTTGTGTGCTCGTGATGCTCAATACTATAAGTTTGGCTACCGTTATTCGCGTCTACACCTGGAGGAGACCAGCACAACGATAGAACCTGTTAAAGTTTTCATTTTACTTCCAAGCTTCTCGACAGTTCCAAATAAAGGACAAGAAGAGCGTTCATGGCCTGTCGTGTTCCTTACGATGTGTCAGGAATATGCTCATTCCAACTAATCAAGTTCTCTGGTGATGTCCATCCCAATCCTGGCCCGTTCCGGACTGGCAAAAAGTTCCCCTGCGGCGAATGTCAGAAGTCCGTCCGAAGTAACCAGGACCCATCGTAAAGATTTGGCCTCAAAAGATCTTGAGGCAATTTGAGTCCAGATTAAATTTCCTACTACTTCTGCATTATTTTCAGTTATTTTTACAGATCGGAACTTGAATGTCCGAACTTCTTCGAGGACATATATGGTGCTTTTGAGAAGACGTGGATGAAATCTGACACGATCATTCTACTAGGTGATTTTAACTGTGACCTTCTAGGTATTGACAGCAAAACAGAATCTGAAATTCATCCTAAAACGAGAAGACTGTTGACCTTGTTTCAGCTTTTTGACATGCAAAACATTGTCAACAAGCCTACAAGGATCACACCTGGATCAAGCACATTAATTGATTTGATAGTTACAACAAAGCCCAACTTAATCAACCGCAAAGGCGTTCTACCTTTGGGACTTCCAGACCATTGCCTAATTTATGCAACTCTTAAGGCTGGTTTCCATAGGATCGCAGACGATCGCGAATCGCAGATCGTAGATCGCAGAAAGTTCTGCGATCGTCTGCGATCATATGGAAACCCACTTCTGCGATCGTTTGCGATCCTGCGATCATATGGAAACCAAAGATAAACAATGAGATCAGACGAAGGACGAATTTAAGGTTTAAGTTGTTTAAAAGAGCGGTTAGCACTAAGGATCAAGAATTTTATGCTAGGTACAAGAAAGTAAGAAATGAGATTACATCTCAGATAAGAATCGCTAAGGCACAGTACTTCAACGAGAAGTTAGCTGAAGCTAAGTCTGCAAAGGCTTACTGGAATAATAATTGCGGAAGCGACAAACCCAGTCAGAAGAAATAGAATTGGTCCATTAAAGAGGGAGGATGGAAGCCTTGCCGTGAATGATACAGAAAAGGCAAACTTAATAAATGATTTCTTTGCTAATATCGGTACTAGACTTGGACGAGCCAATTGCTATTTTCCACAGCAGAGCGATCGCACTGGCTCAGTGCCCTCTGTGACTGATATCACCGTCTGCGAGGATACTCGGTCTCGCGCAGACTAAAAGCTATTAAACCGAATAAATCAGCAGGTCCAGACGACATTCCACCAAAATTATTAAAACTAGCTGAGCCTGCCATTGTCTCACCCTTGACTAGCTTATTCTCATTCTGCGCAAACCTCGGAGAAACCTTCACCGATTTGAAGAAAGCTCGCCTGATTCCGGTGTACAAGAAAAATGATGAAGCTGACACTAACAACTAGAGACCAATATCGCTTCTGAGTGTTCCTAGTAAGATTATGGAATCTTGTGTATCCGATGCAGTCGTTTGACATGTTTTCCAAAATAATCTGGTCACAGATAAACAGTGGGCCTACCGCGAAGGCCACTCAACTGAACTATTGCTGGTACATCTCTAGCTCGGAAACCTGGAGAACAGCAATTGATGCCAACAAAGTAGTTGCAAAGTATCTCACGCTATCCTACGGCACAAGCTGAATTCTCAATTTACTCAAGGTACTCTATTAGCAAGGCTGACTGATTATCTAACCGACAGAACTCAATTTTCGGAAGTAAATGGCCATCATTCAACTGTGCTAAACATTACCTGCGGAATTCCCCAAGGGTCAGTACTGGGCCCTACGTCGTTCGCTTTGTACACTTATGACCTTCCAAGTACTGTCACCTCCGGCTCTATTTTTATGTACGCGGATGACACTACCTGTAGTTAAACTCCTGTACAGTTTGAGATTCGTACTTTAACTTAACGATTCACTATAAAAAAGGAAATATAGAAATACAAAGTTACA
>NC_090880.1:18974815-18997315 GCF_036669935.1 Montipora foliosa
AACTTATTGGTACCCTTCTAAAAGGAAAACTAAAGGTCAAACTCTCCCCACAAGAATTATTCACAATAACAGGACTTTTACACAAGAAAAGGATATTGCTGAATTATTCAATAACTTCTTTGTAAATATTGGGCCAACTTTAGCAAAGGAAATCAAAACTGATCATACAGACCCCTTGAAATACACAGAGTCTACGCCATCAAACAGTTTTTATCTTGCTCCAGTAACCCAAACACAAATATCTACATTATTTGCTGGACTAAAAGAAAATAAAGCATCTCTAAATGTTCCTAACAAACTTATTAAACTTGGAAGTGGACAGCTCTCTGCACCCTTCCCTGAAATATTTAATGAGTCAATACTATCAGGGGAGTTTCCTGAAATCTTTAAAATATCAAAAGTAACCCCAGAATTATTAAAACTGGCAGTGTATCTGAGTTAGGAAATTATAGGCAAATAGCAATTATTTCTTCCTTTAGTAAAGTACTGGAAATACTAGTATATGACCAACTTGTGTCCTATCTAGAAAAAGAATGTCTACTCTTTAACTTCCAGTTTGGCTTTCGAAAGAGATATATACTCCACTGAATGTGCCATTCTAGAACCTGTGGAGAAATTGAAATCAGCAAATAAAATGTGGTATCTTTTTACACTTTTCCAAGGCCTTCGATACAATTAACCACCATATTCTTTTAGAAAAACTGTATAAATATGCGATCCGAGGACTTCCCCTTGCGTGGTTTTCAGACTATGTAAATAAGCGTAAACAATGTGTCAAAGTTGGTAATGCAGAAACCAGCCTGAAAACCATCACATGTGGCGTGCCTCAAGGCTCCACACTTAGGTCCACTGCTGTTTCTATTGTATATTAATGATTTGCCTAGGTCCTCGATGAAATTAACTTTTAGGATTTTTGCAGATGATACAAATATGTTTTATTCTTCAAAAGACCCCGAACAATTACAATCAGTTGTTAATGAAGAACTTGGAAAGGTCTTGAAATTTTGTGCAGCAAATATGCTATCCATTAATTTTAAGAAGACGAATTACATGATAATTACTTCACCTAAGAAAACAAATATCTGAAATATCAGAAAACAGTTTGCAGTATAGAACAAACGTTCCAGATTAAATACTTGGGTGTCTTTATTGATGAGCACCTAAAGTGGGATGCTCGGCTCCAGCACATTAACAACAAAATAACAAAAATATTGGAATTTTATTTAAGCTTAGGCATTACATGCCTATGAGTACACTCAAACAACTGTATTACACTATCATATATCCGTATTTAACGTATGGAATAATGAGCTGGGGTATCGCATACCAAGCTAAGTTACATAAAATCAAAATAAGTCAAAATAACTGTATTCCCGGCATCCTTTTTGCAAACAAAAGAGAAAGTGCCACACCGTACTTTAGACTATTGGAAATTTTAAAGTTAGAGAATTTTTTTAAATAAAAAAATTGGCGCTCTTGTGCATAAAATACAATATCGAAAAAGGGATGTACCTCCTGCTCTCTTTATGATTTAGTTCAACCAGCTTCGGCTGTCCATAATTATAAGACCAGGTATGCCACTAATCAAAGCCTGTACAGGCCATTTTCTAGGACTAATTATGGCCTGGCAAGGTTTGGCGTAGTGGCATCACAGACCTGGGAAGCAATACCTATGAAAATTAAGTGTCTCCCCTTCGACAGTTTAAAAAAGAATATAAACTCTCTCCACTTGACAGTTAGACGTGTGATTAACTTAGCCAGACCTTTATAACTAGTTTCTATAAGCACTACATAACCTCCACCCACTTGTAACGGCTTTGTGGTAGCAGCCAACTCGAAAGCTTGGCTCCTTTGGCTGCCACACAGTTTCTTCTCTGTTATGTTTAATTTAATGTATAGCTAGCTCTGTTTTCATTTCTTTTTTTTACTCTTTTTGTTGTTGTATTGTAGTTGAATCGGTGTGAATAAAATGAAATTGAACTTGAACTTGAAGGCGTGAGAAACAATACTTTAGGGCCACGGTTTTGTGCCGTCATTTTTGCCATCAGATCATGGCTTAGATACAGGCGTTTAACGCAATATTGTAATACTTTAACGTAATACTCCCTGAAGACGTTTGCGTTAGGCAGACGAAACGAGTCTATGATAAACAAGTTTTTACAGATGCAGTTCGTAGAGATGGCCACCAGAAAATATGATTTCATGGACAAATTCGATTCTGAAATGTGCGTCATCTGTGACAGAAAGAGAAAAAACTACCAAAAAAATCGTTAACCGAACCTCAGTGGAATTTGGCCATCTTACGACGACTTATTTTCGAGGAAATGCCTTATGAAGCTAAAAAAGGTTTTTGCAGCAAACAGGACTCGAAATAACGGTCTAATTTCAACAATTGCGATGGCATCAACAGCTACAGATTACCGTATAGCCAGAAGCCCATGGACTTCCAGTAATAGCTTCTGGGCGCAAAGCATTAGTGACAAATTTCGTTTTCACGAGAAAAAGAAACGGTTGTTGTTTTTTGCAGTTCCTAAGAACTATGAAAAACACAAATTTTAGTCTTGATGTTCTTGGCATGTTTCCGACATGGGTGACCCGAAAACACTGACCCCCGGTCCATGGACCCCTCTACGGACTGGGTCCACGGACTACCCTTACGGAACACCCTAAAACAACATAGAAATAAAGATTTGACTTACCAGTTGTCTGGATAGACCACTCGTGTCACTCGTGTCGGCGAAATCTCAACCGTAACGCTCCGCAAATTCAACAGACTAAGGCTCAGGCTCGGGTACAAAGTCTATTAATCACATGTTGCGCCTTCCTTCGTTGTGGACCGAAATCCTTCGAAAAAAATTGATAATACGTAAGCTCTATTTGTATTGTCTTTTTTTCCCTCCGCTATTTTGTTCGGATCATATTCTCCCGCGGGTTTGTGAACTCGCCCCAGGCTTCGCGATTTCTCTGTCCTGAACAAAATGGCGGAAGAACTTAGTTTCGAAGCCACCGGTCAACAGTGAAGGAAAGGCAACACCTGAGCTTTAGTCTGATTTGCGGAGCGTAACGGCTAGATTTCACCGGCAAGAGTGGTTTATCCAGACAATCAGTATAAAAACTATTAACGCTAACAAATGCGAACTCAGCGAGGTACATATTTTGTTAACTTGCTTTATGCAAGACAAGAATATCATTCTAAAAGCTTATTCTACTCAAAAAGAATGTTCTGGAGGTAATTTTGAGAGTGCAAAATCAAGGTAACGCGGGAGACGGCAAATACAAACTCACGATTTAATTAAGTTAGCACACCAGAAAGACGCTAACCTCATTTTGAGAAGAAAATGCTTTACTATTGCCATATAAACTACCCAGTTAAGCTCGCATATCATAAAACATGATGAATTCATAAAAGCCACCTCTTCCAGCGAACAATTTTTTGAAACAAACAACATATTTGCTATTAGAGGCAAAAACCCCTTCTATTTCATTACATGCGTGAAGAGAAGAAACTCAATCGTGTCAAATATGCGCAATATTGCAACAAACTAAATTTCAGGATCAAACCGTTTCCATGAAGAACCTTTTCCTTGAATAATGAAGCACAAAATACACGACAAGCTTTCTCTCAAATAATTCTTGGCTGTTACATTTCCAATGATTTTTTTTACCTGAAGACTGTGCAGAGTTGATCACAGATCCACGTAAGGTGTTCGATTCGTTCAATCGTTTTCTGTCTTTGTTGAACCCATAAGTTACCAGAGAATTTTCCATTTGGTTTCAGTGCTCTACATAACAGCACACTTGGTTAAATATTATTTTAGAAATACAGCTCACTTTGATTTCGGCTCGACGGGCGATAGATTGTTGTCGAAGTCCATTACTCATCGCTTTTGAGATTCCAGGTGTTGGTTTTTCACCGCCTGCCTAGTTTATCCAACTGACTTTCCATTATTGAGCTCCATAAGGGTATATTTTATTTACGGATCCACTAAAACGCCATTCGCGTTACATGACTTTCGACGCCATTGCAGCCTAAGTTACTGATTCTCCTGTGTCCACCAGAGAAATCTACGCATTTCCACTACCCTCTCGATCCTAAGAAAATACGCGCAGAAGGCTCTATGCACAAAGACACCACTTACCAGAGGAGTGACAGGCAAGACTTTTACCGACACGGAAAATAAAAAAAATAAATCGGAAACTCTACCCATTTTCCGACTGGGATTGCCATACGGCAACCCAGTAATAACAACTTTAAATTTGTTTTCTGTCCGATGCTTCTGTTTTATGAGGGGTATATTGTTTTGGTCTCCCATCCAAACACTAACCCCGCTGGAAAGGGCTTTACTTCAGTGAACTTTGGTATCACAAAGCTGTCAGATGCTCCACAGAGGGCAAGCTTCAAGTTGTGGTGAAAAGAAGTTGTGAGGGAACTTGAAAATTATCATGTCAGCCCAGAAGCCAATGTTTCTCGCTTCGCTTTTATTTGTTATTCTTCAGAGACTGGAAAGCTGTAGTTCAATACCACACAATTCAGTGCCTTCTAAATTTCTGTAACACGTACCACAGGCAACCCAGTGTATGCTTCACGGAAGCATCTCGTTTATTTTTAATTCTGTGGTTTTTGGGGTGGTCCGTAGAGGGGGTCCGTAGAGATAGTCCGTGGACCGGTCTGTAAGGCACTCCATGGACCCGGTCCGTAGAAGGGTCCATGGACCGGGGGTCAGTGTTTTCGGGTCACCCTTCCGACATTGTGATTTCACAAAAGCTGTACTCAGGAAGACCCACTGATCCAGCTGTGGTAATGCGCCAGTCCATCACGTGCGACTACTGTATTTAAATCCACGGATATTTTAAGCAAAAATCACGTATCACAGCCTAAACCGAAATCCCAAAGAACGGCGATACGCTCACGTCGTCAACAGAAGCTGGAATTCGGCCAAATTAAACGTATTTTCGAGGAACTGCAGTTTATTCGAAGCTATAAAATGTTTTGTCAGGCTTCTCTACGCAATTGCTAAAATTGCGTTCATAAGTGCCAGAATCTGGAGAAACATGCCTTCACTTGATAAAAAAAGGTTTTAGCGGCAAAAAAGACTCGAAATGATGGTATAAATCCATCAGTTACTATCTGCTGTAGATTTCTATAGTTAGAAGCCCTTGGATTTCTCTATAGACATGAACCGCACTATTTCAGTAATATCTTCTGGGTGCACAGCATTAGTGACTTGGCGTGCCTTCACAAGGTGGAGAACATCCGATTCGTTAAGATTTTAAATCATTGGTTCGAATCCCGCTCAAGCCAGAATTTGTCAAACTTTCTTTGTTTCTTTGTTGTAAAGTTTCTTATTGCTATGATAAAAAATCTTAAGAAGCGTCTTTCGTACTCCAGATAAATAGGTCCTTCAAAGGTATAGTCTGTCTTGTCCACATCCTCACAATCAAATGGTAATAAAGACTCTTTAGGACCCGAAGCAAGTAATGCATGACAAAGACAAAGAAAATGCTACATCGAAGATGTTGCATTTCGGCTGGATTTCAGAATGAAAGAAAACAGATAGAGAGGATTGAAAAATTTCAAACCTTTAAGTATGATGTCAAGCAGATTTGAAGGTTGGCTGGAATGCGAGGTTTGTTTCTTGGCAACAAGGATTATGAGATATTAGCTCAACGCATGAGGTCTGGCAAGCAGTTAGGGATTTAACTTTAATTGGCTGTTCAACAGCCTCGCTTGTAGAGACAACACAAAATGTCACGAAAACGCAAATCAAGAAGTTTATTAAAGATAAATAATAATAATAATAATGATAATGATAATGATAATAATGACATTTCTTTCAACTTGATTTAAAGGTTTTGAGTTTTAATGCCTTGCGATCTTAGGTTTTACTAGGATACCATGTCCCCAGTTAGTAGAGGGATATTTCCCCTCGGCTAGATACCTTGATTGATTCAATAATTATAACTTTCAACTTAAGCTCATAATTTTCATGCCCTCTGCAATGAGCTCATGCATAACTTTGATGCCCTTTGCGATAGCAAAGTAGAATATTGCGAGGTTGCATTTTGCATTGGAATTGAATATGCAGTGAAACAATCTTGCTTAATTCCTAAGATAAGTTTAAGTTGCTTACAGTGCAACGCGCCTTACCGTGGTCACCCATGCAACAAAGTTTTATTTGACAATTACCTGTAAATACCTCAACTCAACAACCCTTGCAACGGTGTTCAACTTACAACTGTGCGAACTTTGCAAAGAGGGGTGACTGTCAATCAAATTCATACATCCTGATTGGTGGACAATTTGTGAAAAACTTTGTTAGGTGGCCACGGTAAGGCGTGTCGCACTGTAACGTGGTGAAATACAATGATATTTGTTTATCAACTTTTGTCTTACGACTTCCTCAACAAAAATTCAGAAAACCGAGATTTAGTGTTAATTTGTCTGTTTACAGTTGCGATTCTCAGGAACTATGCGAAAACTAGGATTTTCAGTAGTCTTGACCGTTTTGGCATGTTGCCGACA
Source organism: Montipora foliosa (assembly GCF_036669935.1). Taxonomy (NCBI): domain Eukaryota; kingdom Metazoa; phylum Cnidaria; class Anthozoa; order Scleractinia; family Acroporidae; genus Montipora; species Montipora foliosa. Next base: position 18,981,339 of record NC_090880.1, read on the forward strand.
TTGTGATTTGACAAGAGCTGTTCTCAGGGATCATTAGGGCCGACCCAGGTTCAGCAAAGTACTTGTCCATCACGTGCAACTATTGGAGTTCAAAGATATTTCTAAGCAAAAAATCACGAATCACAGCCTTAACCGCGAAATCTCATAACACTGCAAAAATTATGATCTCTTTGTAGGTCATAAAAGATAAAAGAACGTTTAGAGAGAAAGGCAATTCTTGGCTCACAACGAAATTTCCTTTAGTAACCCTAGCCCAAGCCTTGATCACATCAATTCCAAGCTCGAGGCTTTTCACTGGTGCAGAATAAAATTGGAAGACATTTTAGGGTTGTTGAAAGTGGAAGCTTTTTTTCTTCATTTTTATTTTATTTTCTTTTTCTCTTTCGTACAAGTAAGAGTAGGGTCAGAGGGCGGATGGACATAATACCAATTGGCATTTCTCGTGGCAGAATAAACAACTGGTAAGCTTAGCACATGGGCTCCTGGCACTTGTTATCGAAACGGTTTGCTCTGTTGGAGATTTGTAAGCTGCTTATGACATGCAAAATCCCATTTCTTATACTTTGGCCCCTGTTCAAATGGCTGAAGCATCATATGACATCATTGTTCTTCTGTTCGCCTTGTCAGAAAACCCCGGTCATCTTACTGTAGAGTTCATTTTGACAGGGTGGGCTGTCGTGTGCAGTCTTACAGTCAGTTGCTTTCCACACTCTTAGAACCGTGCGCTCAATTTGTTGTGATGATGTTTGTGCCATTTTCAGGTCTGGTCCTTCTGGTAAGTAAAAACACACTTCCCTCAGTCATCGGGATAAAAAGCGTTTACATCTTACCGATCAACTTTTAACGCTAGTAAAACGACTTCGATTTTAATTTGTCCAAGAAAGGGCAATCGCCGAAATGTTTACGACTTAGCCTCGATGTTCCAAAGTTTAGCCGACATTTTGCTAATATTCGCAATTGAAATCACCGAACTTTAGAGCTCTGTAATGCCCCTTTCAGTTTATTACAATCAATATTCGTGGTAGACACATCTTAAAAAACGCCGAGCATACGTTTTTGAGCAGATTCCCGTACATTCTCCTCCGTAGAATGCGGCCAAGAGAAGCCAATGAATTCAGTAAGCACGCATTATTTAATAAATGAAACCCGCGTTTATGCTTGCTAGGTGTTATGCTATCAATTTCAGCGCAAGGTACAAGTATCTCAAATCAACATTTAAAGAACCTTACTCACCCACTTTACATTGCGCGCCCACATTACGTCAGTCGCCATTTTCAGGGCCCCTGAAACTCTAAATTACATGACTGTGTGAAGTAATCTGTTTCCATCGGACATCAAATGGGCTATTTAATTCTGTTTTCCATTGGAAAATAAGCTATGTTTATTGAGTTTCTAATATTATTACTGGGTTGCTAGTATGGCAAACCCAGTCGGAATCTACGTTTCATTTGTTGGTTTTATTTATTTTATTTATTTATTTTTTTTTCGTGTCGGTAAAAGTCTTGCCTGTCACTCCCCTGCTAAGTAGTGTCTTTGTGCATTGAGCCTTCTGCGCGTATTTTCTTAGGATCGAGAGGGTAGTGGGAAATGCTCAGATTTCTCAGGTGGACACAGTAGAATGATTAACTTAACCGGCAATGGCGTCGAAAGTCAAAATAAATATACCATGCGACGTAAACTTGATTTCCACTCTCAAAATTACCTCCAGAACCTACTGTTTGCTTAGAATAAGCTTTTAGAATGGTATTCTTGTCTTCTGTGGTGATTCGGGAACATTTTGTGAAAAAATATTTATAACGGGTCACACGTGCAACTTGATCGCCCGAACTTCCCCTATTATGCATAACATCCACTTGGCCTTTTGGCATCCCATTGGAAAAAACTCGTAAAATATTCGCGGACCGGTCGATTTCTCTGAAATTTGAAAGGATGATTGCTAACGAATATAGAACCAACTATTGCTAACGAATATAGAATTGAGGAGATACGGGATATTTTTTAAAGTAGGAACGCATTGCATGCGTACGTGTGGTAGTGCAGTAACTTGACCGTGTTTTTTCCATAACTGTCAACTGAGATGTGTTTTGTTTTTCCAGGAGATTCAAGTTGTCCTTGCGTAATATGTAGCTCTAATAGTACACGATATTGTTTGGTATCGTAAATCATTACGGTGCCATGGTAGTCATCTTTGCTAGATACCCCCTGAGAAGACATGTGGTTCAGTAAAATACTAAACCCAGGACGATTGAAGAAAATAAAAGGAAATTGAGAAACATTTGACTTCAAGGCTGACACGTTGATCATTTACAACTTCTTTTTCACCACAAGCTTAAGCGTGGACTCTAAGCTTCTGACAGCTTTCCAAGACCAATGTTTCTAAAGTTAAGCCCTTTCTAGCGGGGTTAGTATTTGGATGGGGGACGTCAAAATATGCGACTTGCTGTCACGAACATACGACCAAAAATTCTATTTTAAGGCTCAAAAATGCGAACTAAGCAAGGTACAGATTTTGCTACCCTGTTTTATGCAAAACAAACATTGACGCAAAAGTAAATAAATTTGAATATGCAGTTTTAAGAAGAGCAGAAGGAACTTTATGGATGTGTCGATCGAGAATAAAACAATTTGCCACATTTCGGGTGATTTAATTCGTTTTTTTAAACTTGCCTTCATTTTTTATATTGTTTGGCCGTTGAAAGCTATTTTCTTATTTTCTTTCTACGTCAAAACGGCGAACAAACTGGTTCCCGAGAAATATTGGAGTATTCGTTCTATGCAAAATACTTCTAATGAAGTATTCGTTCTATGCAAAATAATGTTCACAGTGGAACACACAAGTAGGAAGCAAGATGTAGAAATAACGTAGAAAATTCTCCTTACCTTTAAAGCTTGCCTTTCTCAAAGAAAAAGTATCTGTCCACTTTATCGAATAGTTTAATACTGAATCAATCATATCGGGCGAAAAGATCCCACAATAAATTCTTGCTTACATCATCTTCATTGAAATGTGTCACGATGGCTGAGTGGTTTAACGCGTTAGCAAGGTCATTGTGAAGGTACTCTCTCGATTATTGATGTGGTGGCCGATAACTTCGTGTATGTTAACCTTTTTAAAATGGGTGCTTAGACTTAAATACTGTTGAACAATGCTGTTTGAAATGGGTGTTGAGGCTTAAGTAAGCACTATTTCAGATGCTGCTTACACATTGATCAACAGTACTCATTCGAAATAGTATTTTTAGGGTACTCCATTTGGGTACTCCATAGGGTACTCCATGGAGTAGGGCTCCGCGTTTTGTCTTCTCCCGATTGAGGTCCAGTTAAAAGTTCAAACATTTAAGTACAACGCGTAGAAACTGTATTTCCCTCTTGAATTCAACGTAGACGTAGCTCCACGCTTCATAGAAAAGCGCACGAAATGAGGGTATTCTGCTGTTTTTCTGACCGAAATCCATTTAATTTCACAGGATAATCCTCCTCGAGGATCTTCGAAGTGTTTTTTTTATTTCCCTGACAAAATTGCCATCGTATGAATGATAGCATTGAGAAACATCAAAATAAGCCAAAAGATCCTGTACAAATATTTAGGAAAAAAGAAGTTATTATTGTTCTACCTTTCTTAGGTCATCACAGTAATGACCTCACAAAACAGCTGAGGTCTTGCATAAACAAATTCTATGGTATTTTAAACCTCAAAATAGTTTGTCAGAACACCCGAAGAATCAAGTCTTTTTTCCCTTACAAAGATAAACTAGGTCCTTCCTTCAGGTCAAAAGTAGTGTACAGAGCAAACTGCTGGGATTGCAATGGTTTCTATATAGGAAAACGAGACGCCGATTACGTGACAGAAAAGCAGAAAATTTTAAAGCCCTGACTCCAAATTGTCACGAATCTGCAATTGCTGATCATGTTTTCTTAACCAACCATAGAATTAAGTGGGATCATTTTGAAATATTAGCAACTGGTCGATCAGACATGCATCGTAAAATTAAAGAGTCTCTGTTTAACCGTGATCTAAAGCCAACCTTAAATGAAAACGTTTCTTGTCGTTTTATGTCAATCAATTTCGTTAGTTCCCAGTCCTTACAGTTGTAGTTTCGAATTTAAATTTATCTGTAACTGAATAATAATCACTTCTGATGATGTATGTTGTAACATACGAAACGTTAAGTTTATAAAAAGTTATGCAGTTCAAGCAAATGTTTGTAACCGCTGTTTGCGTTTTATTCTAATTCAAACTTAAATGGGCCAAGTCCCAAAAATTTTTATGTCACCAAGACGTATTATTTGTGTTATAAGTTGTTTTTCCTTATTTCCTGCACCAGTCAGGGGCACCCAATGACGAAACTTTTCAAAAATGCATCAGAAATGCCTTAAATGGATTTCTTTGTGCTTTAGAAGCCTGTTTCATTAATTTGGAGATGCCGTAAAAACTATTTACCGTATTTCCTCGAATAATAGCCGTCCCTCGATTAATCGCCTCCCTCGACTAGTCGCCCACCTTTGACCGAAATATTTAAATTAATCGCCTCCCTCGAATAATCGCCCCCCCCCCCCCCCTCCCAAACAAATTTGAAACACTAAAAAGCCCATGTTCGACAACAACAACAAAAACGCGCAATGTAAAGTGGGTGAGTAAGGTTCTTTAACTGAGCGTCTTGTTGAACACAAAATTAACAGATGATATCTTTGTTGTTAGGGTTTGTCTGTTGTGGGAAACGCGATTGGATGTCAAACCGCCGAAACACCGCATGCGGAAAGCACGGTAAGACTCCCAAGTACCGAAATCCGATCTTTTAACACGTTTTCAAGGTAGTAAAAAGAAAACTGGCCGTGAAGTTTGACGACTTAAATCCTCTCGGTTCATGAGATACAGAGGACAAAATATCTGCTAAAAAAGGATCGCAGATATTGAAAACTAACAAATTTCTAACAAACTAGACGGAGAAATGAAAATGTCTCTGTGTCTGCGTACAAGGATATGGAATAAAATTGTAATCTTTGTTTTTCGCTAGGGAGACACTTCTCATCATTTTTTCCATCCTTACTCCTGCGTGGATTACCTAAAGCATGGCGACTCCAAGTGTGGAATCTACAAACTGTTCGACACAAGTGGTAACAGCTTTCCGGCTTATTGCGATTTTCAGTCAGAACCCGGATCTGCTTGGACTTTAGTGATGTCTTGGAGCCATTCTCGTCGTAGCCTTGCCCCATTTCGTACAAGTCAATTCAATTTTGACGCACCAGTGAACGAGAACGCGCAAAATTGGAATCTATACCGCCTGAGTTTGGCACGAATAAGATCCCTGCAGAGTCACTCCACTCACTGGCGAGCAACATGCTGTTTCCCGACCCACGGCGTTGATTATCGCGATTATGTCCGTGGAAACTTCAAGGACTTTGACATCGTAGATTATCGTGGAAGTGGCGATTGCGAAAAAGTGGAATTCGTTAACATACGGGGGCATGTTGGCATGCACGTAACAGCAACATTTTGGCAGACTTCTACGCTCCTGCACATCAACAGTCCTTCAACTAATTGTCAGTTTAACCCGTCTGCTGGATCAGTAGGTAGTGAAGACAACTTTGGTGCTTATGGGTCCAGCAACCCTGCGTTCCGCTGTACCCATAATGATACGTCGACTACACAGTGGTGGTTTGGAAGTCATCTGTGAGAGACAATTCTTAACCACAGTCGGGGCTTAGTAATACAAACAGACATGAATGATGATGTTAGATCATAACCGACTCGGAGATGAGATATGAAGAAATTGTCAGGTAATTAAATAAAAGAAAAAAATAATGGCGTGTGTCGTTTTTGTGACTGTGTGAATTGCATTGCATGCTTCAATAATTGACAAATTGCAATTTTGTTGCTTTGGTATCGTAATCACATCTCCTTGGCCGATTAAGCATGAAGCCCCACGACATTAGAAAAAGAAAAGTTAAATTTAATCGCGGTGAGACAACGGAGAATACAATAGTTGAAAAGTGATTTGATGTCCTAAGGCTTTTGATAAACTCAACTATGGACATACAAGCCATACTGTACAGGTTACATGAACGCCTCTGAGTACATAACATGCATTAGTAGGACTTTTCAGATCGAGGGTCAACCGATTTTAATAACCTAGCACATTTTCATTCATCGAGTCGTTTCACGGGAACACATGAGCCTAAGCAATTGACCTGCTCCAAACTGAGTGGCTTCATAGCTCAGTTAGTAGAGCATTGAACTGGCATCGCAGAGGTCTAAGTTGGGTTGAACGAATCTCGTTGAAGCAACCTGAATTTTTCAGGTGTCTTTCTTGTCCTCAATTCGGCTTGTAAAAATTAGTAGACGTGAACTGAGATGGTTACCAGAAAATATGATTTCATGTTATTGGAAATGTGTATCAGCGGTGACAGTAAGAGAAAAAAAAGTGAAAAAAAAGGGGTAAAATCTGGAATTTTGTCATCTTACGACCTATTTTCGAGGAACTGCCTTATAAGGCTAACAAAGGTGTTTACAGCAAAGAGGACTCGAAATAATGGTCTAATTTCAACAATTACGATACTCCACCAACTGTAGATTACTATAGTCAGAAGCCCATGCATGGACTTCTTCTATCGAACTGAACTTTTTCAGTTACAGCTTCTGGGCGCACAGCATTAGTGACATTTGGCGTTTCACGAGGAAAAGAAATTTAACGGTGGTTGTTTTGTTTGCGGTTCTCAAGAACTATGAAAAGCACGAATTTTAGCCTTGATCTTCTTGGCATTTTGCCGACATTGTGATTTGACAAAAGCTGTTCTCGGGAAGCATCATTGGCCCAGCTGTGGTGGTGCGCCAATCCATCACGTGCGACTACTGTATTTTACGGATATTTTTAGCAAAAATCACGGATCACCGAAATCTCATAGAACGGCGATACGCTCACGTCGTCAACAGAACCTGGAATACGGCCATCTTACAACATTTTCGAGGAACTGCAGTTTATGAAGCTAAAAAAGATTTTTTGCACCGGTATGGCGAGGACACGGGGTCAAACACTGTTAAGTCCTACATTTTTCAGGCTTCTCTACACAATTGCTAAAATTGCGTTCATAACTGCGAGAATCGTAGATTCACTTGATTTCATATCCGCAGTTCAATGTATGATTCATTTCATATATCATTTTGTTCGTTGATTCATTCATCATGGCACCATATGAACCCACAAATGACCAGCTCCCAACATCAGTGGTTCAGCTCAGTTGGTTAGAGCGGTCCTAAATTTTTCAGGCTTCTCTACGCAAATTGCTAATTAAAAATTGCGTTCATAACTGCGAGAGTCTTGCTTTCACTTGATAAAAAAGGTTTTATCAGCAAAAAAGACTCGAAATGATGGTTTAATTCCATCAGTTACCATCTACTGTAGACAAGGTGGAGTTAAGATTTTAAATCATTGGTTCGAATCCCCCTCAAGCCAGACTTTTCCAAACATCTTTTGTTTTGTTACTTCGTAAGTAATGTTCCTTATTGCTGTGATCAAAACTCTTAAGATGCGTCTTTCGTAGTCCAGATAAATAGGTCTTTCAAAGATATAGAAAAACATCACTATTGCCCATAAATCACGTGACACTCTCGCTCAACGATATCCTATACATATTGTCTACTCCAGCAGTCTACTATAGTATCGCAAGCTATCGTATTGATGGACTACAAAAGTTGTAAAATGTTGCTGCACTGTTGGTACCAGAGGTCCCAAAAGATGAAGATATTAACGCCTGACCCAGTCACCGTGTTCAGTGTCTCCTTAGTTCCATGCTCTCTATCTCCACCCAGGTGTGTAAGCGGTTACCGGCCACAATACTGTGGGCAGCCCTGCAATGGACTGGCATTCCGTCCAGGGAGGGCGGAGGTAGCATTAATCTCATTGGCCTTTAATAGCTACTTGAAACTGGAATAATCAGTTCAGCTTTGTGACCCCGAGTGGCTGCGACTTTGTCTTTTTGTCTTACATGACTTAACGGTCGTCAGGAACCCATGACTGGGGCGTTCAACTTTATTGTATTTGTGGAATGTGGAACGGCGTTTTTACAGACCGACTTATTCTTAGATCGACTTTCCCGCGAAACCAGACCTTTCCAGCTAATCACAAGTCTTGCATGAGAAATCATCGACCATGGGATGAGAATGGTCACTCGTGCAAGCCAGCTCTTATTTTAAGAACTCGTCTAAAAATAGCTTGATCTGTGAAAATGCCGTTACATAGCCCTAGTATTGAAGTTGTAGGCTCTTGGTAATGGGCTCCCGCTATCTTCCAGTCAAATTCAGAATTAATATATTCATGATTTCCAGAGTTCTCTTGCTCGTTTTCAATAGAACGCACTATGTGGAAACAAAACGTTTATTGATTTGCGTTTGTATGAAACACATGTGGCAATTGTTACATAAGTTTAAGAGAGCTCTGACCCACATCTGTTTTGTTGACGTCTTTCTTTAGATCTCGGTTTTTCTTCATTCTTTTTGTAGCACGTTTGTTATATTCGTTATTCGCTGTTTTCAATATTTGCTTAACGCCTGAGGTCAAGAGATTAGAAATTTCAACTTGGTTACTCGACAGCATTACCTGTAGAGTCAACATAAAATATCACGAATAGGCAAACCCATAATTTGATAGTGATGGTAAAGATGATAATTACTTTCTGCTTCAGCTCAAGCTGGTTGGATCACGGCTCAAGGGAAGCAGAATTGTGGTTCCGCATTTCATCTTTAGAGGCATTAAAATGAGCATTTGGTGATTCACGAGAAAAGGGAATTAAACGCCAGGTTATTCCTTTTTTATGATTTCTCAAGAATGTGAAAACAGGGACTTTTGTCTTGATCTTCTTAGTGGCATGTTGCCGACATTGGGATTTGAGAAAAGCCGTTCTCAGGAAGTATTATTGTTGATGCGGCAAGTCCATTACGTGCGACTATTAGAGTTCAAGGGTATTTTTCTGCAGCAAAAATCACGGATCACAGCCTAACTGAGATCTCTTAAGACGGCAAAAATTATAACCCTTTCGTACTTAATAAAAAAAAAAACAACAACAACAACAACAACACAGAAAGAAATTAAATGCAGTTCTTGGATCAAAATGTTCTTTAGCATCCTCAGACAAAGCGTTGATCTCACCAATCAACAATTGCAAGCACTTCGGAGGCTTTTCACTGGTGCAGACACATAATTGGGAGCAATTTTACAGAGGGTTTCTGCTAGTAAAAATCTCTTTCCTCTTTTATCTTTGGTCTTTCTCGCAAAAGCAGGGGGATGGGAGGGCGGTTGGACATAATACCAATTGGATTTTCTCCTGGCGGAATAAACAACTGGTAAACTTGGCACATCTTTTTATACTTTAATCTTTAATCACAATAATTGCCACTAGCCCTTACAAGCAATTTCTAATCCGGCAATTGAGCGGTCACCGTTCGCTAAAAGAACAAAAGAAAACAAAACAAAAACGATGTAATTATATTATTATATTTAAGTAGTGGACACTCTGCGGATGAATTCGGAGTATCATGACGATCTAACAACATCAGGCGACAACGCGTTCTATACAGGGATTGATCTTACATGGAAAGAGTGTTTGTAAGCATCGACTGAAGAGAATTACCAGGAGCTCCTCAAGGGAAGCCTCTATTTTTTCACATGCAAATTTTCCCACCGCGTTAGCGTCCATTTCATGCTATATCCAGTCTAACCGTGAGAATACGAAACGAAACTCGTTTATTCCTTGAGTCAACTCTTTCCTGAGTAAGTTTATTCTTAGGAACAGGATTTTCCTGCGGAAAGTATCATATTTCCCTTGGCGCTGAGATAGCTCTGTTTTGATTGGCCTTTACAACACTGGATGTGCTGAATCTCCCAAGAGAGCCGTTCTATAAATTAATCTACTCTTGAGTATCACCTATGGCTTGTACAACAACAACAACAACAACAACAACATGACCTACGTTGGAGTCAATACAATTGGTGGAGTTTTACGTCCGAGTAGTCCCGAGTGATCCCCGCCATTTCAGTGTTTCGAGTAAGCCAACTGTGGGATAGGCTTAGCCACAAGTTGCCGTTAATTTCCCAAAACGTTGCCGATTAAAGGGTGTCTATTTTATTTCCAAAATTGCGGAAAAGTTGCTGAATTTCGAAAAACTTGCCGAAAAGTTGCTTTTCGTTTACTTGCTTGCACTTTAAGTTGTTTTTGTTGCGATTTAGATCATTTTGTCCACGCGTACGGCGCTTTTTACTGGCCGGAGTCCTGGCCGGATTCGTCTGACTGAATTTATCTTTCTCTAGCTATTTTAGCTTTTCTGGGGGTAGCGAGATTTTCCCCTAGACTTAAACTTCCGCAATAGGATTAATTGGGCCTTAATTTGCACATTCTTTCCAGCTGGAATCTGAATCACTGACAGTGTTGTCCGCCATCTTGAAAAACGTGCCATGCGATACCGTTGATCTCAAGAACAGGCGTGCAACACCAAGCTGTGCACTATTGGCCGGTCCAGCTGGGGTCCACAAACTCAGTTGAATTTAGCTGACTTTTCTCTCGAAAGCTAATAAATGTCGTGAAAAAAGTAAAAAAATATTTTAAAAATGCTAAAAATACCAAGAGTTGCCAAGCCTGTTTAATAGTTGCCAAATGCGGAAACAAAAGTTGCCGAAAAGTTGCTAAGCAACTTGTGGCTAATCCTAAGTGTGGGAGATAGAGACTTACCTATTTTTTCCACTGGCCAACTAAGTGGTCTTATTAAAGTACTTTTGTATTTATTATATAAATAAGTCATTGCCGTGTTCTAGTATTGATACTAATACGAAAGCCAACGTACAGCATTTTTCTATCAGATTATATGGTCTACCGAAAAGACAGAATCACATCGTAGACACTCTCATTCTTCGGCCATTTCATCTTGAGTAAGAATAACAAACTGCGGTTATAAACATAACGAGACATAGCATGTTGTAAAACTTTTAATGAACTTGACGTTTCGTATGCTCCAACATACATCTTTAGAAGTAACGGTTACCTAAAGTACAAATGAGTTTAAACACGAAGACTAATACCAAATAAGGAAAGTAATGACTATGAAAAAATAAATGAAAATAAACAAACCTTTTTGTAATAATAACTTTATTTATATAGCGCTCATATCCATGTATCGCTGTCCATGGGGCTTTACAATTTACAATTTACAGTAATTTACAATAATTTAAATACATTAAATTCAATGGAATGTCATTATACAATAAATATTGTTAATTCTATAAACGATCTACAAAATATTGTTATTATTTCAAACAAAAATTATTGAAATGATAATGATAAAATCAAATGATGAAAGAAATATCAAATCAGTCGATCAAAAACGAAAATGATTGAAAAGAAAAAATCAAATAACTAATTAAATTTCCTATTATCAAGAAATAATGTAAAGAAAAACGTTTTGAGTCTGATTTTAAAACTAGCAACTGAGGAGCAAGAACGAATATTCAAAGGTAACCTATTCCAAAGTCTCGGAGCAGCGAATGAAAAGGACCGAAAAACATAAGTGGTGAGCTTAGCTCTAGGTTCAACAAGAAGTTTATTTGTAACAGAGCGAAGAGAGTAGCAAGAGGAACAATAGGAAAGAAGATCAGACAGATAGCAAGGAGCCAGATCATTTAAGGCCTTATAAGTGAGCAGAAGCAACTTGAAGATAACCCTATAGTATACAGGAAGCCAATGAAGATCAATCAACACAGGGGTGATGTGATCAAACTTCCCTGTAAAAGTAACAACACGAGCAGCAGAATTCTGAACGTGCTGTACCCTGTCAACAAGATATTTAGGGAGCCCATAAAGAAGAACATTACAGTAATCGAGTCTGGAAGAAATGAAAGCGTGAACAATAGTGTGAGCAGCATTAGTAGTAAGATATTTCCTAATAGAAGACAGATTTCTTAAGTGAAAGTGGGACGACTTGCAAATCTTGCTGACTTGAAGTTCCTCAGTCATGCATCCATCGAAAACTACTCCCAAATTAACAGCAGAAATACAAGGGACAACAGTTTCACCACTAACTAAGATCTCATCTAATGGAGGGCGACTAAGAAACCCAGAGTGGATGCACATCAGCTCTGTCTTATCATGATTTAGCTTCAAACCATTAGCAAGCAAGCATCCCCGATGAAATGTCAGTGAGACCTTGCTCCAAAGACTGTCTTGATTGTACAAGCTGTTGGTTACCCTTAAACGACAAATACAACTGAGAATCATCAGCGTAAAAATGATAACTGACATTATGACGCTTAACAACGTCAGCTAATGGAGAAGTATAGAGAAAGTAAAGAAGAGGCCCTAGTACTGAGCCCTGTGGCACTCCAACATCAAGGTTGACAAGGCACGAGGAACACTCCTTGATACCAACGAATTGCTTCCTACTCGTGAGGTACGAACTAAACCAGCTTAGAACAACATCCCTGAGACCAAAACGATTAGCAAGTCTATCAAGTTAAATCTGCTTGAAAAAATAAATGGCTAGTAGAGAAGTTTCTCACTGCAAACGTTTTCATTAAGCGCTCGTTTTAAATCGTGAATCAACAAGGTTTCCTTAATTTTACAGTGTACATCAGACTGTCCAGTGCCCGGGGTTCAGTGGCTAAAATGTCAAAGTGATGCCATTTAATCCTGTGACCTGTTTGGGTCACATGATCAGCAATGGCAAAAGAATGGCTGTTACTCGTCGCGCTCTGAAATGTTCTGTTTTTCTGTCTTGTAATCGACGTTTTGTTTTCCCGATATAGTAATCATCACAATCCCAGCAGCTAGCCTCATAAAAGACTGCCATCTGGCTCTACGCACGGTGTCCTCTATGGTCTTCCCAAGGTACATAAATCTGGTTGCCCGTTTCGCCCTATATTGTCTCATCTGTTAACACTTACAACTATAACCTTGCGTCCTATCTTGTTCGAGTTCTTCAACTTATCTCAACGAACCGGTTTACTGTCAAGGACGTCAAGGATTCCTTCAGCTTTGCAGAATGGGCCAAGACATACAACCATAATGGTGAATATATCTTCTCTTTTGATGTTAGTTCACTCTTCACCAACGTTCCGCTTGACGAGAAAATACAAATCTGTCTAGACAAATTATATGCTTTAACCAATCCACCAAAGTTACTGCGCTCTGTCTTGAAAGATTTACTTGTTTTTGCAACTAAGAGGAGCTATTTTGTGTTTGATGGCCAGTACTACGACCAGATCGATGGTGTTGCCATGGGATCCTATAGCTCCAGTGATTACGTCAACAATGTCCACAAACTGATGTTAAAGTTTATTGGTATAAATACACAGGTGATTATACAAAATCGCGCGCTCTCATTGGCTCGCTATCTGGGATTATCAGCCGATAATCACCTCGACGGACAAAATGGCTGCCAGTAGTCGTTTTGCCACTGCAAGTGAGGATGATTTTCGCGTTGAAAGGTTTTTTTTTCAGGCTCAGTGATTATCGGTGGATATTCACCTCGACTTCGTCTCGGTGAATATTCACCGATAATCACTTCGCCTTCGGCGAATAATTGTTAATTAACACCATGAGAACTGAAAAAAGGTTCGCACAAAATTACAAAGTCGTATCGTAACGAGGCAAGAACTTACAAGTGAAATTACAATACGGACAAATTAATGTTTGGTTACGCCGGTAGAAAAGTTAAAACTATATCTTCTGAACAAATACAAAAACAGAGAAAAAGAAACTAATAGAAACGTTACACACGATTTCAGAAAAGTTAACGATAAAGCGGCACGGCTAAAGAATCGTGTAAGCTAAAACTAGTTATGCAGAGGCAAAATAGTTACCTTGGTGCTGCCCTTGAAATCACTGAAACAATGTTAAACACTTGATGAAAAATTTGTTGAAAACTTGAAGCTGGAAACTTGAAAAAACTTGAGAAAACTTGAAGCTAAAAAAACTTAAACTTCGGCGTTGACTTGCTTCGCTTATGTCAACAAAATACAACCTAAGTTACTTGCTTGCGAAGAAATGTCGTGATTACTGTCGTGTTAAAGAGCTGCATCATATCTACAAATAATATGGCATAATTCTAGCTTGCGCATTCTGCTAAAGGCTCTTTACGCTCCCTTGTGGGACTTGGGGGAAGATGGATGATGGAAAGACTCGAAAGGTAACTTAAATACCGGCTTAATATTCTAAAACGCAAAACCGCAAGCAAAAAGGCTTCTTATGATAAATCACTTAACGGTCGTTACAGAATTTTCATTGTCTTATCTTATCTAAGTATTCAAAGTAAAATTGTCACTTAACAGCTTAGATAAAGTATTTACAAGTTCTATGGTTGTTTTAATTCCAAGATTATTTTCAGAAACACTCGCTGACTTAAGTCTTTTTTCCCCTATAAAGACAGACTCAGCCGCTCCGTTAGGTCTAAAATAGTTTATAAGGCTAGCTGCTGGAATTGTGGTGATTACTATATCGGGAAAACAAAACGTCGATTGCAAGACAGGAAAACCGAACATTTCAGAGTGCTGACGAGTAAAAGCCATTCTTCTGCCATTGCTGATCATATGACGCAAACAGGCCTCAGGATTAAATGGCATCACTTTGACATTTTAGCTACTGGACAGTCTGATATACATTGTAAAATTAAGGAGACCTTGTTGATTCGCGATTTGAAACCAGCGCTTAATGAAAAAGTTGGCAGTGAGAAACTTCTTCTCTACTAGCCATTTATTTTTTCAAGCAGATTTAACTAGGTCTGTTTATTTTCATTTATTTTTTCATTGTCATTACTTTCCTTGTTTGGTATTAGTCTTAGGCGGTGTTTACATGATACCGGTATGAGTTTCATTCTGGTACGAGTTGACAATTTCATACCGTGTTTACATGGACGACACAAATATTGACACAGGGATGACGCATGAACCAAAACAATAATAATGGCGTCCAATGAAGTACTGCTATTAGAAATACAACGCATGCGTCAATAGTCCCAGTCCACCACGACTTGACGACTCGTACCGGAATGGGAGTCAATGTAGCGTTTACATGATACCGGTATAACTTTTCGTACCGTTATGAGAATTTCGATCCGGTACAACTACCGGGATGAACTCATACCGGTATGAGTTGTACTGGTATGAGATTTTTCACCGGTATCATGTAAACAAATACAGAGCGATAAGTAAGAACCGGGATGAACTCGTACCAGAATAAAACTCGTACCGGTATCATGTAAACACCCCCTTAATGTGTTTAAATTCATTTGTA
Organism: Montipora foliosa; assembly: GCF_036669935.1. NCBI lineage: Eukaryota > Metazoa > Cnidaria > Anthozoa > Scleractinia > Acroporidae > Montipora > Montipora foliosa. The sequence goes on from NC_090880.1 coordinate 18,996,609, forward strand.
CTTTAGGTAATCGTTGCTTCTGAAGATGTATGTTGGAGCATACGAAACGTCAAGTTCATAAAAAGTTTTACAACATGCGTTGTCTCGTTATGTTTATAACCGCAGTTTGTTTGTTAGTTTTCGACAGAATCACGTTTGGCGGTGGTGCTTTTATTGACTAGTCAAAGATATATATACCCTAGTTATCCGTTAAGTTATGACACCAACTGTGAAATCGCTAGGGCTTTTCTACAGTTGCCCTGTCAAACGAAAGTCTTACTTGACCCTACTTGCATCTTTCCACCGTCCCCCGCATTCAAGAAAAGAAACAACCATGCAGTTCATAAACTCTGTGAACAATGAGTTTTCGGATCAATTGCAAGCTCCTGCGTACCCACATGTTGGTGGAGACTTCAATCTCGCCGGTATTAACTGGGAGAATATCGAAATTACTGGACATAGCGACATTGAAATATCGAAAACTCTTATCGACTGTATTCAACTGAACACAACTCACCACAGCTTACAAAACGTGCGACTCGTGGAGAAAATACCATCGATTTATAATTTACATCAAATCCAAACATGCTGTCAAGCGAGACCCATACTCCAAGCCCCAGCTATGTCCACGATTCTGTATTTTTCGATCTGTCTGTTAAGACCAAAGAGAACAAAAAACCTGCTTATTCTGTATATTTATACAAAAAGGCAAATCTGGGTGGCCTACG
>NC_090880.1:19002315-19007315 GCF_036669935.1 Montipora foliosa
TTAAGTTGCTTACAGTGCAACGCGCCTTACCGTGGTCACCCATGCAACAAAGTTTTATTTGACAATTACCTGTAAATACGTCAACTCAACAACCCATGCAACGGTGTTCAACTTACAACTGTGCGAACTTTGTAAGGAGGGGTGACTGTCAATCAAATTCTCAATTTATGATCTCTTTGTAGGTCATAAAAGATGAAAGAACGTTTAGAGAAAAAGGCAATTCTTGGCTCAACGAAATATCCTTTAGTAACCCTAGCCCAAGCCCTGATCACATCAATTCCAAGCTCGAGGCTTTTCACTGGTGCAGGATAAAATTGGAAGAAATTTTAGGGTTGTTGAAAGTGGAAGCTTTTTGTCTTCATTTTTATTTTATTTTCTTTTTCTCTTTCGTACAAGTAAGAGAAGGGTCAGAGGGCGGATGGACATAATACCAATTGGCATTTCTCGTGGCAGAATAAACAACTGGTAAGCTTAGCACATGGGCTCCTGGCACTTGTTATTGAAACGTTTTGCTCTGTTGGAGATTTGTAAGCTGCTTATGACATGCAAAATCCCATTTCTTATACTTTGGCCCCTGCTCAAATGGCTGAAGCATCATATGACATTATTGTTCTTCTGTTCGCCTTGTCGGAAAACCCCGGTCATCTTACTGTAGAGTTCATTTTGACAGGGTAGGCTGTCGTGCGCAGTCTTATAGTCAGTTGCTTTCCACACTCTTAGAACCGTGCGCTCAATTTGTTGTGATGATGTTTGTGCCATTTTCAGGTCTGGTCCTTCTGGTAAGTAAAAACACACTTCCCTCAGTCATCGTGATAAAAAGCGTTTCCATCTTACCGATCAACTTTTAACGCTAGTAAAACGACTTCGATTTTAATTTGTCCAAGAAAGGGCAATCGCCGAAATGCTTACGGCTTAGCCTCGATGTTCCAAAGTTTAGCCGACATTTTGCTAATATTCGCAATTGAAATCACCGAACTTTAGAGCTCTCTAATGCCCCTTTCAGTTTATTACAATCAATATTCGTGGTAGACACATCTTAAAAAACGCCGAGCATAAGTTTTTGAGCAGATTCCTGTGCATTCTCCTCCGTAGGAATGCGGCCAAGAGAAGCCAATGAATTCAGTAAGCACGCATTATTTAATAAATGAAACCCACGTTTATGCTTGCTAGGTGTTATGCTATCAATTTCAGCGCAAGGTACAAGTATCTCAAATCAACACTTAAAGAACCTTACTCACCCACTTTACATTGCGCGCCCACATTACGTCAGTCGCCATTTTCAGGGCCCCTGAAACTCTAAATTACATGACTGTGTGAAGTAATCTGTTTCCATCGGATATCAAATGGGCTATTTAATTCTGTTTTCCATTGGAAAATAAGCTATGTTTATCGAGTTTCTAATATTATTACTGGGTTGCTAGTATGGCAAACCCAGTCGGAATCTATGTTTCATTTGTTGGTTTTATTTATTTTATTTATTTTTTTTTTTCGTGTCGGTAAAAGTCTTGCCTGTCACTCCCCTGCTAAGTAGTGTCTTTGTGCATTGAGCCTTCTGCGCGTATTTTCTTAGGATCGAGAGGGCAGTGGGAAATGCTTAGATTTCTCAGGTGGACACAGTAGAATGATTAACTTAACCGGCCATGGCGTCGAAAGTCATGTAACGCGAATGGCGTTTTAGTGGATCTTTGAACAAAATATACCCTTATGAAGCTTAATAGTCGCAAGTCAATGGGGTACTGAACAAGACAGGTGGTGGAATCTTAAAAGCGACGGGTAATGGACTTCGACAACAATCTGTCGCCAGCCGATCCGTAATCAAAGTGAGCTGTATTTCTAATATTTGCCAAGCCAAGTGTGGTGTTATGTATAACACTTAAACCAAATGGAAAATGCTCTGTTAACATTAAACTAATGGGTTCAATAAAGACAGAGAAGGAATCGAACACCTTCAGTGAATTTGTGATCTCTGTTGTCTGGCTATTTGTATTTATTTTCTACTCAACTCTGCACAGTCTTCGTGTCAAAATAAGGTAAGCGTCTTTCTGTTGTGTTAACTTATTTAAATATAAATATACCATGCGACGTAAACTTGATTTCCACTCTCAAAATTACCTCCAGAACCTACTTTTTGCGTAGAATAAGCTTTTAGAATGGTATTCTTGTCTTCTGTGGTGATACTTGCCGATTCGGGAACATTTTGTGAAAAAATATTTATAACGGGTCACACGTGCAACTTGATCGCCCGAACTTCCCCTATTCTGCATAACATCCACTTGGCCTTTTGGCATCCCATTGGAAAAAACTCGTAAAATATTCGCGGACCGGTCGATTTCTCTGAAATTTGAAAGGATGATTGCTAACGAATATAGAACCAACTATTGCTAACGAATATAGAATTGAGGAGATACGGGATATTTTTTAAAGTAGGAACGCATTGCGTACGTGTGGTAGTGCAGTAACTTGACCGTGTTTTTTCCATAACTGTCAACTGAGATGTGTTTTGTTTTTCCAGGAGATTCAAGTTGTCCTTGCGTAGCATGTGGCTCTAATAGTACACGATATTGTTTGGTATCGTAAATCATTACGGTGCCATGGTAGACATCTTTGCTAGATACCCCCTGAGAAGACATGTGGTTCAGTAAAATACTAAACCCAGGACGATTGAAAAAAATAAAAGGAAATTGAGAAACATTTGACTTCAAGGCTGACATGTTGATCATTTACAACTTCTTTTTCACCACAAGCTTAAGCGTGTACTCTAAGCTTCTGACAGCTTTCCAAGACCAATGTTTCTAAAGTTAAGCCCTTTCTAGCGGGGTTAGTATTTGGATGGGGGACGTCAAAATATGCGTCTTGCTGTCACGAACATACGACCAAAAATTCTATTTTAACGCTCAAAAATGCGAACTAAGCAAGGTACAGATTTTGCTACCCTGTTTTATGCAAAACAAATATTGACGCAAAAGTAAATATATTTGAATATGCAGTTTTTAAGAAGAGGAGAAGGAACTTTATGGATGTGTCGATCGAGAATAAAACAATTTGCCACATTTCGGGTGATTTAATTCGTTTTTTTAAACTTGACTTCATTTTTTATATTGTTTGGCCGTTGAAAGCTATTTTCTTATTTTCTTTCTACGTCAAAACGGCGAACAAACTGGTTCCCAAGAAATATTGGAGTATTCGTTCTATGCAAAATACGTCTAATGAAGTATTCGTTCTATGCAACATAATGTTCACAGTGGAACACACAAGTAGGAAGCAAGATCTAGAAATAACGTAGAAAATTCTCCTTACCTTTAAAGCTTGCCTTTCTCAAAGAAAAAGCATCTGTCCACTTTATCGAATAGTTTAATACTGAATCAATCATGGCGGGCGAAAAGATCCCACAATAAATTCTTGCTTACATCATCTTCATTGAAATGTGTCACGATGGCTGAGTGAGTGGTTTAACGCGTTACCAAGGTCATTGTGAAGGTACTCTCTCGATTATTGATGTGGTGGCCGATAACTTCGTGTATGTTAACCTTTTTAAAATGGGTGCTTAGACCTAAATACTGTTGAACAATGCTGTTTGAAATGGGTGTTGAGGCTTAAGTAAGCACTATTTCAGATGCTGCTTACACATTGTTCAACAGTACTCATTCGAAATAGTATCTTTAGGGTACTCCATTTTGGTACTCCATAGGGTACTCCATGGAGTAGGGCTCCGCGTTTTGTCCTCTCCCGATTGAGGTCCAGTTAAAAGTTCAAACATTTAAGTACAACGCGTAGAAACTGTATTTCCCTCTTGAATTCAACGTAGACGTAGCTCCACGCTTCATAGAAAAGCGCACGAAATGAGGGTATTCTGCTGTTTTTCTGACCGAAATCCATTTAATATCACAGGATAATCCTCCTCGAGGATCTTCGAAGTGTTTTTTTTATTTCCCTGACAAAATTGCCATCGTATGAATGATGGCATTGAGAAACATCAAAATAAGCCAAAAGATCCTGTACAAATAGTTAGGAAAAAAGAAGTTATTATCGTTCTACCTTTCTTAGGTCATCACAGTGATGACCTCACAAAACAGCTGAGGTCTTGCATAAGCAAATTCTATGGTATTTTAAACCTCAAAATAGTTTTTCAGAACACCCGAAGAATCAAGTCTTTTTTCCCTTACAAAGATAAACTAGGTCCTTCCTTCAGGTCAAAAGTAGTGTACAGAGCAAACTGCTGGGATTGCAATGGTTTCTATATAGGGAAAACGAGACGCCGATTACGTGACAGAAAAGCAGAAAATTTTAAAGCCCTGACTCCAAATTGTCACGAATCTGCAATTGCTGATCATGTTTTCTTAACCAACCATAGAATTAAGTGGGATCATTTTGAAATATTAGCAACTGGCCGATCAGACATGCATCGTAAAATTAAAGAGTCTCTGTTTATCCGTGATCTAAAGCCAACCTTAAATGGAAACTTTGGCAGTGAGAAACTTTATCTCTGTTATTAGCATATTTCTTGTCGTTTTATGTCAATCAATTTCGTTAGTTCCCAGTACTTACAGTTGTAGTTTCGAATTTAAATTTATCTGTAACTGAATAATAATCACTTGTGATGATGTATGTTGTAACATACGAAACGTTAAGTTTATAAAAAGTTATGCAGTTCAAGCAAATGTTTGTAACCGCTCTTTGCGTTTTATTCTTATTGAAACTTAAATGGCCCAAGTCCCAAGATTTTTATGTCACCAAGACGTATTATTTGTGGTATAAGTTGTTTTTCCTTATTTCCTGCACCAGTCAGGGGCACCCAATGACCAAACTTTTCAAAAATGCATCAGAAATGCCTTAAATGGATTTCTTTGTGCTTTAGAAGCCTGTTTCATTAATTTGGAGATGCCCTAAAAACTATTTACCGTATTTCCTCGAATAATAGCCATCCCTCGATTAATCGCCTCCCTCGACTAGTCGCCCACCTTTGACCGAAATATTTAAATTAATCGCCTCCCTCGAATAAT
>NC_090880.1:19012315-19022315 GCF_036669935.1 Montipora foliosa
GTATTATTGTTGATGCGGCAAGTCCATTACGTGCGACTATTTGAGTTCAAGGGTATTTTTCTGCAGCAAAAATCACGGATCACAGCCTAACTGAGATCTCTTAAGACGGCAAAAATTATAACCCTTTCGTACTTAATAGAAAAAACAACAACAACAACAACAACAACAACACAGAAAGAAATTAAATGCAGTTCTAGGGTCAAAATGTTCTTTAGCATTCTCAGACAAAGCGTTGATCTCACCAATCAACAATTGCAAGCACTTCGGAGGCTTTTCACTGGTGCAGAAACATAATTGGGAGCAATTTTACTGAGGGTTTCTGCTAGTAAAAATCTCTTTCCTCTTTTATCTTCTGTCTTTTTCGCAAAAGCAGTGGGATGGGAGGGCGGTTGGACATAAAACCAATTGGATTTTCTCCTGGCAGAATAAACAACTGGTAAACTTGGCACATCTTTTTATACTTTAATCTTTAATCACAATAATTGCCACTAGCCCTTACAAGCAATTTCTAATCCGGCAATTGAGCGGTCACCGTTCGCTAAAAGAACAAAAGAAAACAAAACAAAAACGATGTAATTATATTATTATATTTAAGTAGTGGACACTCTGCGGATGAATTCGGAGTATGATGACGATCTAACAACATCAGGCGACAATGCGTTCTATACAGGGATTGATCTTACATGGAAAGAGTGTTTGTAAGCGTCGACTGAAGAGAATTACCAGGAGCTCCTCAAGGGAAGCCTCTATTTTTTCACATGCAAATTTTCCCCCCGCGTTAGCGTCCATTTCATGCTATATCCAGTCTAACCGTGAGAATACGAATCTCGCTTATTCCTTGAGTCAACTCTTTCCTGAGTAAGTTTATTCTTAGGAACAGAATTTTCCTGCGGAAAGTATCATATTTCCCTTGGCGCTGAGATAGCTCTGTTTTGATTGGCCTTTACAACACCTGATGTGCTGAATCTCCCAAGAGAGCCGTTCTATAAATAAATCTACTCTTGCGTATCACCTATGGCTTGTGCGACAACAACAACAACAACAACAACATGACCTACGTTGGAGTCAATACAATTGCTGGAGTTTTACGTCCGAGTAGTCCCGAGTGATCTCCACCATTTCAGTGTTTCGAGTAGGCCAACTGTGGGATAGGCTTAGCCACAAGTTGCCGTTAATTTCCCAAAACTTTGCCGATTAAAGTGTGTCTATTTTATTTCCAAAATTGCGGAAAAGTTGCTGAATTTCGAAAAACTTGCCGAAAAGTTGCTTTTCGTTTACTTGCTTGCACTTTAAGTTGGTTTTGTTGCGATTTAGATCATTCTGCCCACGCGTGCAGCGCTTTTTACTGGCCGGAGTCCTGGCCGGATTCGGCTGACTGAATTTATCTTTCTCTAGCTATTTTAGCTTTTCCGGGGGTAGCGAGATTTGCCCCTAGACTTTAAGCTTCCGCAATAGGATTAATTGAGCCTTCATTTGCACATTCTGCCCAGCTGACAGTCTGATTCAACAGTTGTCCGTCATCTTGAAAAACGTCCCATGCAATACCGCTGATCTCAAGAACAGGCATGCAACACCAAGCTGTGCACTATTGGCCAGTCCTGGGGTCTACAAACTCAGTTGAATTTGGCTGACTTTTCTCTCGAAAGCTAATAAATGTCGTGAAAAAAGTAAAGAAATATTTTTAAAATGCTAAAAATACCAAGAGTTGCCAAGGCTGTTTAATAGTTGCCAAAAAGCGGAAAAAAAAGTTGCCGAAAAGTTGCTAAGCAACTTGTGGTTAATCCTAAGTGTGGGAGATAGAGGCTTACCTATTTTTTCCACTGGCCAACTAAGTGGTCTTATTAAAGTACCTTTGTATTTATCATGTAAATAAGTCATTGCCGTGTTCTAGTCGAAAGCCAACGTACAGCATTTTTCCATCAGATTATGTGGTCTACCGAAAAGACAGAATCACATCGTAGACACTCTTATTCTTCGGCCATTTCAACTTGAGTAAAAATAACAAACTGCGGTTATAAACATAACGAGACATAGCATATTGTAAAACTTGTTATGAACTTGACGTTTCGTATGCTCCAACATACATCTTCAGAAGTAACGGTTACCTAAAGTACAAATGAATTTAAAGACGAAGACTAATACCAAATAAGGAAAGTAATGACTATGAAAAAATAAATGAAAATAAACAAACCTTTTTTAATAATAACTTTATTTATATAGCGCTCATATCCATGTATCGCGATCGCTTTCCATGGCGCTTTACAATTTACAATTTACAGTAATTTACAATAATTTAAAAACATTAAATTCTATGGAATGTTATTATACAATAAATATTGTTAAATCTATAAACGATCTACAAAATATTGTTATTATTTCAAACAAAAAATTATTGAAATGATAATGATAAAACAAATGATGAAAGAAATATCAAATCAGTCGATAAAAAACGAAAATGATTAAAAAGAAAAAATCAAATAACTAATTAAATTTCCTATTATCAAGAAATAATGTAAAGAGAAACGTTTTGAGTCTGCTTTTAAAACTAGTAACTGAGGAGCAAGAACGAATATTCAAAGGTAACCTATTGCAAAGTCTCGGAGCAGCGAATGAAAAGAACCGAAAACCATAAGTGGTGAGCTTAGCTCTAGTTTCAACAAGAAGTTTATTTGTAACAGAGCGAAGAGAGTAGCAAGAGGAACGATAGGAAAGAAGATCAGACAGATAGCAAGGAGCCAGACCATTTAAGGCCTTATAAGTGAGCAGAAGCAACTTGAAGATAACCCTATAGTATACAGGAAGCCAATGAAGATCAATCAACACAGGGGTGATGTGATCAAACTTCCCTGTAAAAGTAACAACACTAGCAGCAGAATTCTGAACGTGCTGTACCCTGTCAACAAGATATTTAGGGAGCCCATAAAGAAGAACATTACAGTGATCGAGTCTGGAAGAAATGAAAGCGTGAACAATAGTGTGAGCAGCATTAGTAGTAAGATATTTCCTAATAGACAGATTTCTTAAGTGAAAGTAAGACGACTTGCAAATCTTGCTGACTTGAAGTTCCTCAGTCATGCATCCATCGAAAACTACTCCCAAATTAACAGCAGAAATACAAGGGACAACAGTTTCACCACTAACTAAGATCTCATCTAATGGAGGGCGACTAAGAAACCTAGAGTGAATGCACATCAGCTCTGTCTTATCATGATTTAGCTTCAAACCATTAGCAAGCAAGCATCCCCGATGAAATGTCAGTGAGACATTGCTCCAAAGACTGTCTTGATTGTACAAGCTGTTGGTTACCCTTAAACGACAAATACAACTGAGAATCATCAGCGTAAAAATGATAACTGACATTATGACGCTTAACAACGTCAGCTAATGGAGAAGTATAGAGAAAGTAAAGAAGAGGCCCTAGTACTGAGCCCTGTGGCACTCCAACATCAAGGTTGACAAGGCACGAGGAACACTCATTGATACCAACGAATTGCTTCCTACTCGTGAGGTACGAACTAAACCAGCTTAGAACAACATCCCTGAGACCAAAACGATTAGCAAGTCTAACAAGTTAAATCTGCTTGAAAAAATAAATGGCTAGTAGAGAAGTTTCTCACTGCCAACGTTTTCATTAAGCGCTGGTTTTAAATCGTGAATCAACAAGGTTTCCTTAATTTCCAGACTGTCCAGTGCCCAGGGTCCAGTGGCTAAAATGTCAAAGTGATGCCATTTAATCCTGTGGCCTGTTTGGGTCACATGATCAGCAATGGCAAAAGAATGGCTGTTACTCGTCAGCGCTCTGAAATGTTCTGTTTTTCTGTCTTTTAATCGACGTTTTGTTTTCCCGATATAGTAATCATCACAATCCCAGCAGCTAGCCTCATAAAATACTGCCATCTGGCTCTACGCACGTTGTCCTCTATGGTCTTCCCAAGGTACATAAATCTGGTTGCCCGTTTCGCCCTATATTGTCTCACCTGTTAACACTTACAACTATAACCTTGCGTCCTATCTTGTTCGAGTTCTTCAACCTATCTCAACGAACCAATTACTGTCAAGGACGTCAAGGATTCCTTCAGCTTTGCAAAATGGGCCAAGACATACAACCATAGTGGTGAATATATCTGCTCTTTTGATGTTAGTTCACTCTTCACCAACGTTCCGCTTGACGGGACAATACAAATCTGTCTAGACAAATTATATGCTTTAACCAATCCACCAAAGTTACCGCGCTCTGTCTTGAAAGATTTACTTGTTTTTGCAACTAAGAGGAGCTATTTTGTGTTTGATGGCCAGTACTACGACCAGATCGATGGTGTTGCCATGGGATCCTATAGCTCCAGTGATTACGTCAACAATGTCCACAAACTGATGTTAAAGTTTATTAGTATAAATACACAGGTGATTATACAAAATCGCGCGCTCTCATTGGCTCGCTATCTGGGATTATCAGCCGATAATCACCTCGACGGACAAAATGGCTGCCAGGAGTCGTTTTGCCACTGCAAGTGAGGATGATTTTCGCGTTGAAAGGTTTTTTTTTCAGGCTCAGTGATTATCGGTGAATATTCACCTCGACTTCGTCTCGGTGAATATTCACCGATAATCACTTCGCCTTCGGCGAATAATTGTTAATTAACACCATGAGAACTGAAAAAAGGTTCGCACAAAATTACAAAGTCGTATCGTAACGAGGCAAGAACTTACAAGTGGAATTACAATACGGACAAATTAATGTTTGGTTACGCCGGTAGAAAAGTTAAAACTACATCTTCTAAACAAATACAAAAACAGAGAAAAAGAAACTAATAGAAACGTTACACACGATTTCAGAAAAGTTAACGATAAAGCGGCATGGCTAAAGAATCGTGTAGGCTAAAACTAGTTATGCAGAGGCAAAATAGTTACCTTGGTGCTGCCCTTGAAATCACTGAAACAATGTTAAACACTTGAAGAAAAATTTGTTGAAAACTTGAAGCTGGAAACTTGAAGAAACTTGAGAAAACTTGAAGCTAAAAAATCTTAAACTTCGGCGTTGACTTGCTTCGCTTATGTCAACAAAAAACAACGTAAGTTACTTGCTTGCGAAGAAATGTCGTGATTACTGTCGTGTGAAAGAGCTGCATCATATCTACAAATATGGCATAATTCTCGCGCATCCTGCTAAAGGCTCTTTACGCTCCCTTGTGGGACGTTGGGGGAAGATGATGGAAAGACTCGAAAGGTAACTTAAATACCGACTTAATATTCTAAAACGCAAAACCGCAAGCAAAAAGGGTTCTTATGATAAATCACTTAACGGTCGTTACAGAATTTTTATTGTCTTATCTTATCTAAGTATTCAAAGTAAAATTGTCACTTAACAGCTTAGATAAAGTATTTACAAGTTCTATGGTTGTTTTAATTCCAAGATTATTTTCAGAATCACTCGCTGACTTAAGTCTTTTTTTCCCTATAAAGACAGACTCAGCCGCTCCGTTAGGTCTAAAAAAGTTTATAAGGCTAGCTGCTGGGATTGTGGTGATTACTATATCGCGAAAACAAAACGTCGATTGCAAGAGAGGAAAACCGAACATTTCAGCAGAGTGCTGACGAGTAACAGCCATTCTTCTGCCATTGCTGATCATATGACGCAAACAGGCCACAGGATTAAATGGCATCACTTTGACATTTTAGCTACTGGACAGTCTGATATACATTGTAAAATTAAGGAGACCTTGTTGATTCGCGATTTAAAACCAGCGCTTAATGAAAAAGCTGGCAGTGAGAAACGTCTTCTCTACTAGCCATTTATTTTTTCAAGCAGATTTAACTAGGTCTGTTTATTTTCATTTATTTTTTCATTGTCATTACTTTCCTTGTTTGGTATTAGTCTTAATGTGTTTAAATTCATTTGTACTTCAGGTAATCGTTACTTCTGAAGATGTATGTTGGAGCATACGAAAAGTCAATTTCATAAAAAGTTTTACAACATGCGTTGTCTCGTTATGTTTATAACCGCAGTTTGTTTGTTAGTTTTAGACAGAATCACGTTTGGTGGTGGTGCTTTTATTGACTAGTCAAAGATATATATACACTAGTTACCTGTTAAGTTATGACACCAACTGTGAAATCGCTAGGGCTTCTCTACAGTTGCCCTGTCAAAAGAACGTCTTACTTGACCCTACTTGCATCTTTCCACCGTCCCCCGCATTCAAGCATAGAAACAACCATGCAGTTCATAAACTCTGTGAACAATGAGTTTTCGGATCAATTGCAAGCTCCTGCGTACCCACATGTTGGTGGAGACTTCAATCTCGCCGGTATTAACTGGGAGAATATGAAAATTACTGGACATAGCGACATTGAAATATCGAAAACTCTAATCGACTGTATTCAACTGAACACAACTCATCACAGCTTACAAAACGTGCGACTCGTGGAGAAAATACCATCGATTTATAATTTACATCAAATCCAAACATGCTGTCAAGCGAGACCCATACTCCAAGCCCCAGCTATGTCCATGATTCTGTATTTTTCGATCTGTCTGTTAAGCCCAAAGAGAACAAAAAACCTGCTTATTCTGTATATTTATACAAAAAAGGAAATCTGGGTGGCCTACAAGAAGAACTAGAAAAAAATAGCATGGGAGTTTACTCAGAGAAATTGTAGCGAACACACGATTGATGAAAATTGGAACTTCTTTAAATCACGACTTAAACTCACAAGCAGTTGACAATCACATCCCGAAGAAACAAGTGAAATCAAACCGGCGGCTCCGCCTTGGATAACAACACCTATCCGAAGAATGATGCGAAAACGTGAGGGGTTATTCAAGAAGGAAAGAAAATCGAAAAGTGCAGCCCAGTGGCAGGCATACAAGAAACATAGGAACTCTGTTAAGAAACAAATCAATCTTGCGCACAGCAAATATGTGAACGAAGGTATCGGTGGTAGTCTAGAGGATGGGGACGGAAAGGCGTTTTGGAATTATATTAAGCTTAACCGAACAGATTCCATCGAAGTACCCCCGCTGAAAATTGAGAACAATGTAGTTTATTCCAACAAAGACAAAACCAACATCTCATTAAACAAACGCTTTCAGTCGGTTTTCACAAATGAAGACTCTGCAAATTAAACATCCCAACAAAGGCGCATTGCCTTTCCCTGAATTTGGAGACATTACGGAACTTGAAGCCAAATAAAGCAGCAGGACTTGACCCTATATCGCCATGGATATTGACAAACTTTCCTAACAAATGCGTTAAAATGCTTCAAATTATCCTCACACAATCCTATGACTCGGGCAACCTACCTGAAGAATGGAAAACAGTAACCGTTTCGCCCATCCAGATGACAAGTCTTCGCCCAAAACCTATCGACCGATTTCCCTGACTTGCATTGCGGGTAAAGTGATGGAACAGGTCATATCAAGTCATATGTCAAGACTTCCTGACATCTCATCAACACAGGTTCCGCAAAGGCTTCTCAACTGAAACACAACTCATATCCGTGTTAGACGACTGGTTAATTCACATCACTGGACAACCGCAGACGCACTGATGTTCCTCACTCGGCTGCACCTCGTGAGTCCACAACATTTTGACCACTGTGATGACGAATATCGTTGTCGATAAGAGTACAGACAACGCTGAACCACTTTCGATTTTTTGACTTTTCTCAGGGAACGATTTTTTTTCCGTATTTCAGGGAGGCAACTGTCACAATTCATTTTCGGTCACTCCAAATGTCTCGCGTCCCACCTCCTGCTTGGATTATCTGTTGAAAGGAGAGTCCAAATGTGACATCTACTGACTTTATGACAACGTAGGAAACAGCTTCCCGGCTTACTGCTATCGTATTTAATGCTGCTGCAGTATAAGTGCTAGAGCGATATTAACACCTGACTCAGTCAGTACACCGTGTTCAATGTTTCCTTCGTCAAGAAGCTTAGTTCCACTCTCTCTTATCTCCATCCATAGGTGTGTAAGCGAATAGAGCGTTTTCACTCACGTGACCAGCAACCATATTGGATTGCTGAAACAAAAGAAAGTATTTGCATAAAAAAAGAGTTCAAATCCCAGAGGTTAGTTTGGTACACCATCATGGCCGCCATTCCTTTGTTTTGGAACACCAACATGGCCGCCGCGACCTCCTGTGAAAACGTTCTATACACCCTTTTAATAAGTCTAATAAATGTCGTTTTCCGCTAATGACGTCGAACTCTTGCTTTCAAATTTTATTTAGAAATGTACAAAGGCCTAAAACTTTTCCGATTTCTTTTCTTGTTTGAAGCCTTTGTACATTTCTGAATAAATTTTATTAAAGCATGAGTTTGACGTGATTAGCGGAAAACGGCATATATTAGACTTATTAAAAAGGTGTATACGTCGACATCACTAGGACTAGCATACCAGGGGAGGGGGAGGTAACAATATACTCCCATTCGCCTTGAGCTGCTTGAAACTGGAATGAGCAGTTCAGCTATATGAGCCCGAGGGGCTCGAGTCCAACTTTGCCTTTTTGTCTCGCATCACTTAACGGGCCTCACGAGCACATGACTAGGGCGTTCAACTTCATTGTATTTGTGGAATGTGGAAAGGCGTTTTTACAGACAGAATTATTTTTCGATTGATTTTCCCGCAAAACCAGACTTTTCCAGCTAATCAATTGTCTTGCATGTGAAATTATTACCCATGGGATTGAGAATGGTCACCCGTACAAGCTGAATCGTATTTCAGATGTGGACTAAAAATAGCTTGATATGTGAAAATGCCGTTACATAGACCTAGTATTGGAGTTTCGAAGCAAGCAACCGTGGACAATTTTCCTGTCGGTGTACGTTGGATCAGTGGCTTGATCTGATCGGCGTTATTTCAAGTTGAGAAACTAAATATTTTAAGCAAGAGCCGATACAACGTAGATTTGATTTTTTTACATCACTAAAATCAAATCTACGTTGTATCGGCTCTTGCTTAAAATATCTAGTATTGGAGCCCGGAGGGGTACTAAAAAAAATTAATACAGGTAGACTCCGCCCCGAGGTCCGACCCCTTACCCTCTTATATACCATTTTTGGCAGAAAAGATACCCCTTTCGTATACCTTCCATTGGAAAATAATGAAAGGCCCTTTTAAATAATACCAAAATGGCAGATTTCCCTACTCTTTCAGTATAGTTCGACTCGTGAAATCCCTTCCCTTCCATGTATCTGAAGCGTGAAAAAAGGTACGGTAACTCCTTTCGGGCGGAGCCTCCCCTTATAGACCATTGTAGGGAGTACCAAACCCCCCCCCCCTCCCCCCGACCCCTCCCGGATATTAGAATTGTAGGCATTGGCTATGGGCTCCTGCTGCCTTCCACTCGAATTAAGCTTTCCTAATTTACAGAGTTAATTTCCTCGTTTTTTATAAAACTCACTATGCAGAAAAAAATGTTTACTGATGTGTGTATGAAGCAAACGTGGCAAATTGTTATGTAAGTTTAAGAGAACTCTGACCCACATTTGTTTTTTTAAAACAAGATATATCCGCTTGAGGTCTTATAGAATTTGACCTCAGTTTTTCCTTATGATTTTTGTAGCACGTTTGTCGTATTCCATATTAGCTGTTTTCAAATCCATTTTTGTTAAAGTTGTTTTAAACGTGAGTATTAATAGAAGAGCTCCAAACGCAGAACACCCGGTACCACGGTTAAGAAAAATTTAAATTTTAAAAAGGTTAGCTTACATGAAGTAATCGGCCATCACAACAATAATCGAAAACTAACCTTTTTAAAATAGGTGCTTAGACTTAAAATACTGTTGAACAATGCCGTTTAAAAAGGGTTGTTGAGGCTTAAGTAAGCAGTATTCATTTTCCCATTGATTTTATAGTGGGTCAGTAGGGGGGTCAGTAAGGGGGTCAGTTGACCGGGGGTCAGTGTTTTGTCGAAACCCAACTGGACATTGTGCTAAACATTTTGGCGAATCGAATCAGTGTGTTCAATCGGCCACGACGCCATCAAAATGTAAAATCAA
>NC_090880.1:19027315-19037315 GCF_036669935.1 Montipora foliosa
TCATCTCCTACCCTCTCGGGGAGATGAAAGATTGTAAATTAATATATATGTAAGCGGTTGTGTAAAGAGCAACAACATAAATCATGAAAAGAATATAGAAGAGGCAATCAGGCCCTGCAGAGCGCTCACAAGACCCACTTGCTTGGGGATTCCATCGCCATTCCTCCCAGTACGGGAATCAAAAAACGGGAATAGAAGATTGGAAAAAGCCTTTAACAACCAAAAACACCATTGAAATCAAGCAAAGAAAAAGAAGTGTATAAAAATATAAGATTAGAAGTCTCCTGCGGGGACAATACTCAGATCTACTCAGTGGTCTCTCTCATATCCAACGTACTCTCCTGGAATAATTGTTAAGTCTAGAAAATTAGCCTAACATCAAATTTAATGGTATGTGATAGGTCAAGTCAATGACATTTGACAACAAAAAATAAAGCCATTCCTCCTAGTACAGGAATCAAAAACGTGAAAAGAATATTGGTTAAAAAGCCTTAAACAACCAAATAAAAAGACATACGCTCTATTTTGTTTTATAGACAAACCAAAGCAAACGAATGAAACGGCCTATCTCCAGTCAGTATTCCAAATAAATCTCACCTTTTTATCTTTACATTCCTCAAAAAGCTTTAGTAAAAGTAAATAATAATAATAATAATAATAATAATAATAATGCAGCCTTTTCTTCGAGTTCCTGAAAGACTTAGATCTTATCCAGTTTATCCCCCCTTGGTACTCTCCAGTCTCACCTAAACCCGAGTACAAGAATGACCGAGCGTGCGCGTACTGGGATGTCCCAGTATTTGCTGAAAATACGGAAGTCAGGGCTAACAGAATTGATGCGAGAATTGTGGACAGAAAGGAGAAGAAGGTGATCCTTATTGAGATGAGCTGCCCTTGGGTTTCCAACAGAGAACAGAAGGAACAGGAGAAAACTGACAAGTATGCGCCGTTGAGATGGGAGATGCGCCAACAGTTCCCCGGCCACACTATCACACAGTTTAATGTGATAGTTGATGTACTAGGAGGCTACTCTATGGAGACGGCGGAGAAAGTTAGGAAGTTTTTAGGTCTGGATAGAGGGAACCAGGTTTTGTTTAATATGCAGAAGGCAGTTTTATCGTACATCCTAAACATAGCAAGGTCATTCAAGGTTTCGACGAGTTATTAAGGAATATAAACTCTTGTTCCTTTCTCAAATGTTGGTTCGTTAGTTCTTACCAATTGGTTTGTAAATAGGTTTAACAGTAGGGATTGTTACACAATAGTGCCTTTTCCTACTTATATTTGTAAGCATACTTACGTACTACATACTGCATAATAATAATAATAATAATAATAATAATAATAATAATAATAATAATAATAATAATAATAATAATAATACCTTTAAATTATATAGCGATAATTCCAAGGTTCAAAACTGCTTTACAATGACAATTAATTAAAAACTAATTATAAAATTATGTACATAAGAATACAAGTAAATATTTACAAAGAATGTATTTATAAAAAGGGGCATAGTCAAATAATTAATAAAAATATCATGAGAGAAAGACAAAAAATGAAACAATAAACACATAAACGGTAGAATAAACCCATGAGATAACACAGATTTTGTAATCTTATTTCACATATCATAAAATCTTGCACCAACTCAGTGGCAACAACTAGTCCAGGTATGCTTGTTTGAAAAGCCAGTTTTTAAGTAAGCCTTTGAATATAGATATAGAATGACGTGATCGGATGTTATGAGGGAGTGAAATCCACAGCTCAGGGGCTGCGCAAAAAAGAAAGCTCTCTTTCCATAAGATTTAAGATTATGAAAGGGCTTAGACAGAAGATGGAGGCCAGACGACCTTAGAGTCCTTAAAGGTCTATAAGATTTGATTAAGTCAGACAAATAAGACGGTTAGTTATTGAGGATTTTGAAGGTAAGAAGTAAAATCTTATATTGAATTCTTTGCCCACTGGGTAGCCAAATTCTGTAGGCTACGCAGAACGAGTAATATATTCGGATTTGTGAGAAAAGGTGAGGACTCTGGCTGTAGCATTCTGTACCAGCACTGAAAATTTAGACAGACCATAAAGAAGCGAGTTGCACAAATCTAATTAGAAGAAATAAATGCGTGGTAGCCTGTTACTGGAAAAGTATCGTTTTAATTTCCTGTGGTGTGTATCACTAAAATACCATTTCGGGTGCTCGACCCAAGCCGCCACTCATTTTTCGCTTGCATTTTTTTCTCTTTCCCTACTATCTGGGAGCCTGGAACAGGCTAAATGCGTGAATAAGTGTCTCGCAGGCCTTAACGCTGATATGTTTCCTGATTTTGCAAATGTTCCTTAACCCTTTCACCCCTGAAGAGACCCCAAAATGTTCCTTAACCCTTTCACCCCTGAAGAGGCCCCCATTGACGAGTAAAATCGTCTGGTGTTAGACAAAGTATTTCTCTAGGTATCACTCTCAGGAGGGAGAGGGTTAAAGGAGGGGTTTTTGAGTGGACCTAGATGTGGTTATTACCCATTCACCCATGAAGAGGCCCCCATTGACAAGTATAATCATCTGGCAATAGACAGAGTAAAATGTATCAGTATCACTCTTAAGAGGGAGAGGGTTAAATGAAAAAAAGCAGGATTTACAAATAGCAGCAACATGAGGTTCAAGAAACATATCCTCGTTTGGGATAACGCCCGAATTGTGATAGTATTGCTGTGCTGATTGTTGAGTTCCCATTAGTATCCCGTATCTTTAAAAACCTGACCTTTATCCCGTTAATTCCTGTGGTTTGTATCACTAAAATACCATTTCGGGTTTTTAAATATCCTGCATCCCGCTAATTCCCCCCCCCCCCCCCCAAAAAAAAAAAAATCCCAATCAGTTGCACTGTTACGGTGTGAGTGGGGATAATGGCGGATGGTTATGCTCTAGCGACTTCCGTTCTCCTGGCGATATTCTGTGCCTCTCTGTGCAATTTTCCTCCGCGCAATGGCTTTCTCGATCATTATTACCATTGTGCACCATCAGGAAAGATTATTTTTCGGCCACGAGTATTTTTCAGAACGTATGTCGATGTTGGAGTGTTCGCTGTCGTTCCACGTGGCTGCGTTCGAAAACTTGGGAGGCTCCAGCGTTCAAAGTTTCTCTTGAGGCGTATTAAATACTACTCAAATGCTTCCTGTGCATTTAACCCTGCTGTTTACAAGATTCTATGCAGTGGCGACGTAGAAACTAATCCTGGTTACGTGCCTGAATGCACGATACGATCTCAAAGACATGGTCACACTTCGAAGTTGAAGGTATTCTACACAAATGCCAGGAGCATTGTCAACAAAGTTGCTAAACTACAACTGGAACTGGCTAATAGTCAAGCACATATCGTTGTTCTAACTGAAACACATTTAGACTGTTCGATTTCAAGTGAGGAGGTCATCGGCAGCGATTACACAGTTTATCGGAAAGACCGCGTTGGCAATGGAGCTAGACATGGCGGTCGTGTTTTGATAGCGACGAAAAAAGGCATGATCACCTCAATACGAGAACATCAAGATCTGCCTTCCGAGTTACTCTTTGTTGATATACTTACTAACGGCGAGAAGAAATTAACGATTGGGACTTTTTACAGGCCACCTAATAGTGACTTGAAGCCCTTGGAAGACCTTCGGTCATGTCTTTCTTCTATTACAACCACAGATCTTCTCATCACTGGCGACTTTAACCTAAGTGAGTTTGATTGGACTACGAACCATCCTACAAAATCATCTGAGCATCACCACCTTCTGTCCGATATAATTCAAGACAATTACTTGTATCAAATGGTTGACGAGCCTACTCGCGAAAATAACATATTAGACCTAGTACTGACGACAGACATCGACCTGATAAATAATTTGGAAGTCGTTGGGCCTTTCCCTGACCATAATTCAATAACATTTACCGTAAACTCTGGCCCCTACCAACAACGGATCTCAACGAAAGAAAATTATGCTTTTAGCAAGGCAGACTGGAACCATCTAAGATCTCTGTTCAGTTATTCACCTTGGTATTTTACGTTAGAACAACAGGACCTTAATGCTAATTGGGAAGCATGGAAAGATCTTTATTTCGCAGCGGTTAACGAAAGTATACCCAAGTACCGTCACAAAAAAAAAAAAAAAAAAAAAAGCTTTATGGATTACGCAGGACTTAATTAAATTGTCCAGGAAAAAGAAACACCTCTACACAAAGGCCAAAAAATGTAACAGCGAGGATCATTGGGTCGCATATCGCATTTTGAACAACACGTTGAAAAAGAAATGTAACACATCCAAATGGAGCCATTTTAAGGCACTCGCTGATAAATTACAAGTAGACAATAATTCCAAGCCTTTTTGGAATTATATGAAATCATTAAGAAAAGGTACTAACGACCTAGTGTTCCTTAAAGAAGGAAGTGCAGAAATCACAGGTGATCAAGAGATTGCACAACGCATGAACGCATATTTTGCATCGGTATTCACACATGAACAAAAGACTCTTCCGGCATTCGATTATGTTCTCGATGAAACGTTATGCAACGTATCATGTACACCTAGCGAAGTGGAAAAACATCTGAAAAACCTAAACATACACAAGTCCCCAGGTCCTGATAAATTATTGCCGCGTATCCTAAAGGAATGCGCACTGGAACTATCTATATCACTTTGTAATCTATTTAACAAGTCGTTTCAATCTGGCTCGCTGGTCATTGACTGGAAAATTGCACATATTATTCCAGTCCATAAAAAGGGACCAAAACACCAAATCTCGCCAAATCTCGCTAACATCCATCATTAGCAAAACGGCTGAGAAGATTGTAACATCAAGAGTTGTCTCATTCTGGACTGAACATAAACTACTAAACCCAAGCCAATTTCGCTACTTGGAAGGCAGATCGACAGTGTCGCAACTCTTAGGCTGTTATAACGACTGGTGCTTAACAAGAAATTCGTCAAAAGTATCTGATGTAATATTTCTGGACTTTTCAAAAGCGTTCGACTGTGTCCCCCATGAGCGCCTACTTTTTAAACTCAACAGGTATGGTATATATGGGCAACTACACCTGTGGTTTAGGAACTTTTTAAACAATCGAAAACAAAGAGTTCTGATACGTGGATCGTACTCGGATTGGTCGCCTGTTATATCTGGTGTCCCTCAGGGCTCAATACTGGGGCCGGTTATGTTCCTTATTTGCGTGAACGACATACCTGACATTATCACGTCTACTGCCAAATTATTTGCTGATGACACCAAAATCTATCGACAGATAAATAACGTGGAAGATTCTATTGCTTTGCAGATAGATCTGACCACCCTCGACCTTTGGCAGGTGAAATTTAATTCTACCAAATGTGAAGTCATGAGAATTTCACATAACAACGACAAAAGATCCACACGCGGTACAATATATCGGGTACCGTGTTACGAAAGATCTTATAAAGATCTTGGAGTTATTATGGCGAGTGACCTGAAATGGGCAAAACATGTTGAACAAATAGTCCATAAAGCAAACAGGGTACTTGGCTTACTTAAGCGCACAGTAGGCGGCAAAAATAAAGATATTTTCTCAATTTTGTACAAAACGTTGGTTCGTCCAATCTTGGAATACGCTTGCCCGGTGTGGTCACCACACTTAGTCAAAGACATCCATGAAATCGAGAAGGTACAAAGAAGAGCCTCGCGAATCGCCAAAGACCAAAGAAGACAAGAGATGGCGTACGAGGAGAGGTGTAAAATTCTTAAATGGAAGTCTTTAGTAAAAAGGAGGGATTTTCTTTCCCTGGTGGAATGCTATAAGATCGTATTCAATCTGAATGGATTAAAATTCAATGAATATTTTGAATTGTGCAGGAACACTAAGTCCAGATCCATCCATATAAGTTACAAACCAAACTCGCAAAATTGAATTGTTATAAAAATTCTTTCTTTGTCAGAATTTTCAAACCTTGGAACGATCTTCCTATTAATGTATTCAATTTTTGCGATAGCCCTAACGTTAGTAAGTTTAAATTAAGACTGAAGAATCATATGAATATTTATTGAACGGCCATTTTATATTTATTTATGATAATTATCTGTTTCTTATCTGATTTTTTCATATTTCTATTAACTAGTTTTTTATACTGACTTCAAATGACCTCTTTTCTTTAGGAGATCCTTGATATAGGGCTAACCTCTGGGTTTCCTTTTTCTCAATAACTATGTATTTGTATGTTATTTTGAAATAAAGTATTGTATCCCTATAAGTTTTCTACCTCAATCTCCTGTATTCCTGATAACCCCTAATAGGGCCTCGTTGTTTCCACTGGATAATTTAGTAGCATTAATAATTATTCAAAGGCCTGGTAAATGAGCACATAACTGTAAAATGGTCTATTCAACTAACTGGTCTTAAAGTTAGTATTGATACTAATACGAGAGGAAAATTTTTGATTGTCTCCATTTAGAAGACCTCAGTCGCGTTAATGTGTAGTTGATTTTGACCTTTACTCCAAAGGATAATCGCCGAAAAACTGGCATTTTTTCTTATTTCCTTCTTTTTTCCAATGTTGTCAACTAACTGGTCTGGAAGTACTGTGGTATTTATTATAACAAATGCGCCATTGCTGTATTCTAGTATTGATACTTATACGAGATTGACATCTCTCTTCGGTCTCGTTGATTTGAACAAGGATATCGCTGGGAAAGAAAATCTAAGAACCACTACTCGTCATCCTCAATTCCATGCTCGCTCGAGGAACGCTGGGTATTAATTAGCAAAAAAATCTATTTTTCAGAGTCTTGAAGTTGCGTCGCGACATGTTGGACACAATATAGGAGATCTTACAATGGGATGTAAGGTAAGACAGTTTGAACGCTTAAAAACCAATATTCTGGTGAAATTTTCCTCCACCCAAAACCCTCGAGGAAAACTTTTCATTAGGGATCGATTTTTTCCGTATTTCAGGAAGGCAACTGTCGCAATTCATTTTCAATCACCCCAGATGAATCGCGTCCCACCTCTTGCTTGGATTATCTGTTGAAAGGAGAGTCCAAATGTGGCATCTACCGACTTTATGACAACGCAGGGAACAGCTTCCCAGCTTACTGTGACCTGAATTCCGAACCCGGTACAGCCTGGACCCTGGTCATGTCTTGGTCTTGGGGAACTCAGTATCGCTCACTTGCTGCTTTCAAGAACACACCACTCAAGTTTGACGCTCCTGTAAACGAGTATGCTATTAACTGGAATGTCTATCGCCTGAGCTTAGCACGAATGAGATCCCTGCAGAGTCATTCCACTCACTGGCGAGCAACATGTAGTTATCCCACTCACGGCGTGGATTTCACCGACTACGTTCGCGGAACTTTTAGCGACCTCAATATTGTCGATTACAATGAAGGCAACAAATGCAAGAAAGTGGAGTATATCAACATTCGGGGGCACATTGGAATTCACGAAACGGTACCTTTTTGGCAGGGAACTAGCGCTACAAGTCACTTTCTTCATACTGACAGTTCAGTTACCCCCTGTCAATTTCAGCCGAATTCTGGTTCGGTATCTAGCGAGGACAACTTTGGTCATTATGGAGATGCATTTAACACCAAGTTCCGCTGCACACAAGGAAGCAATTCTAGCACCCAGTGGTGGTTTGGAGCTCACTTTTAACTGACTGCGACGTAACAATGGGGATCACAGCCCTCATAAGCCACACCGTATTTAACGCAATTTTCTACAGTCAAGCGACCAAAACGACTAATGATTATAGTTTCATTGTCAAAAATCAACGTTAATGATTTAGAGAGTTAATTTTTTACGAAAAAGATTTTGCAATCATTTTAACTTATCTGTACCTTATTTAATAAACGTTTTTACAATATTGAATTACAACAGTGTGAAAAGGCAGTTGATACAGTCATGCTAAAGCTGCTTGTTGTTGTTGATTCTTTTTTGTTGATTACTTTTTTTTTCCAGTTCGAGCAACTTTAGGCTCAGCGTAAGAGGTTATACGTCGGCTTCTATTTATTGCATTCGCTCTGAATAGGAAACCGTCACCGTATCAACGTGAGTGCATTACGTGACTTATGATAGCCTGTTCCAGGCCCCCAGATAGTCGGGAAAGAGAAAAAAACTGAGTGCAAAAACGAGTAGCCCCCACTCGTTTTTCGCATGCAGTATTTTTCTCTTTCCCGACTATCTGGATGGGGTCCTTTAACATGCTAGATTTATGGGCATGAGGGGTGTTTTGAAAGTTGTCAAAAATTTACGGCTCTTGAATTTGAGAACTACTAAAACATCACGAGTGGCCAAATGCACGAACAAGTATATTTTTACGATTTTTTATTTTTACGATTTTTTTTTTATTTATCATAATGACTCAATATTGCTGTGTTTCCATAGAAACTTCCGTATTGGCCTCTATAATTTCATCTATTTATGGATTCATCACTGACCAATCAGAAACGCGGTATTCTGTTGAGTAAGTTGCGTTTTCACGGTTATGTTTGCAATCTCACAGAACGGCGATAAGCTCACGTCGTCAACAGAATCTGAAATTCGGCCATCTTACAACGTATTTTCGAGGAACTGAAGTTTATGAAGCTAAAAAAGGTTTTTTGCACCGGTATGGCGAGGTCACGGGTTCAAACCCCGTTAAAGTTCTGAATTTTTCAGGATCCTCTACTCAATTGCTAACTAAATTGCGTTCATAACTGCGAGAATCATACCTTCACTTGAATGCATATCCTCAGTTCAATATATATTATTCATTTCATATATCATTTCGTTCGTTGATTCTTTCATGAATGATCAGGTTCTTAGCTCAGTTGGTTAGATGGTCGCACTCGAATCCCAAGATCACGCGTTCAAACCCCGTTGAAGTCCTAAATTCTTTAGGCATCTCTACGCAATTTAGCAGCCAAAAAGACTTTAAATGATGGTGTAATTTCAGTAGTTACCATCTACTGTAGATTTATATAGTTAGAAGCCCTTGGATTTCTCTATAGTCATGAACCGCACCATTTCAGTAATATCTTCTGGGCGCACAGCATTAGTGATATAGCGTACCTCCACAAGGTGGAGAAAATCCGATTCGTTAAGGTTTTAAATCATTAGTTCGAATCCCGCTCAAGCCAGAATTTGCCAAACTTTCTTTGTTTGGTTACTGCTTAAGAAACGTTCCTTATTGCAATGATCTATCGTAGTCCAGATAAATTGGTCTTTCAAAGATATAGACTTAACTATTAGAGGTTAATGTGAAGTGCTAGTTTTCTACCCATATATTTATGTGAGCCTTAGCCCTACTGTGGGAGGCGCGGTGGCCTCATGGTCAGTGTGCTCGACTCCGGGTCGAGTGGTCCGGGTTCGGGTCCTGGCCGGGGACATTGTGTTGTGTTCTTGAGGATGACACTTTACTCTCACGGTGCCTCTCTCCACCCAGGTGTATAAATGGGTACCGGCAAAATTGCTGGGAGTAACCCTGCGATGACTAGCATCCCATCCAGGGGGAAGTAGAATTATTCCTAGTCGCCTCATGCTACATAAACCGGAGATAAGCGCCGGCCTGGTGGGCCTTCTAGGCTCGTAGCGGACTTTACCTACCGTTAGCCCTACTAGTGTGAATGGGCCCACACAAGGACAGGGAAAAACTCTGACTAGGGTGGGAATTGAACCCACGACCTGCTCTACCGATTGAGCTACAAGGTCAGACGGGAGCAGGCCGTGGGAACTGAAGATGTTAAAGTCACGACAATGAACACGGAAGGATTACGTTTTTACAAACGTAGGCCGTGTAGCACTTATATTTGAACAGACTTAGCTGATTAGAGGGTAAAGTGAAGTGCTAGTTGTGTATCCCATATAAAACATGTGAACGTTAGCCCTACTAATCGCAATGGGCCCACACATGGACAGAGAAAAACTCTGACTAGGGTGGGAATTGAACCTACGACCCTTTGGGTTAAAATACCACTTCTCTACCGACTAAACCACAATCTTTGCGGGAGCGT
>NC_090880.1:19042315-19054815 GCF_036669935.1 Montipora foliosa
AAGACGCACAAAAGAAATTACTGCCCTTTGTCACATAATACCATTTATCAGTGCGTAACTTAAAAATAGTATTAATGGCCCACTGGCATTTGATAGAAAATCAACCACGACTTTGGGAAATAAACAGAAACCTCCCATTATCTCATAAAGGAGAAAAAAAAATCCCAAAAAAAGACATACTCGTACTCGGGTCACCTTTAAATGCCATGTAAACAGTGTAAAGACAATTACTTTGTGAGATTCAATACAGAACTGACATGATATTCAAACCGCGGGTAGATGTAGTGAGAACTATTACTGGTAATTAAACAAATGACTCACATCGAAACTTTAGAGGGCCAAGAAAAAGAGGAAAGGCAAGAAAAAATGTGTTCCATGAAGCAAAAGTAATTTCTGCTTCGGGTGACCACCAATGATGTTTGGTGTGGTCACAAGAAGTCACGTACCACTTTGTCTTCTGACACAATTTCATTGGCTTTATGAAAAAAAGTACTTTTATAACGCTTCACCATGCAGCCGCGACGAATGTGCTGACTCCAGCAGGCTGTATTTCCATATTTGAAAAGATCTGTTCTGCTTTAGTAGTATTGTGTCAGTCAGCTCGCGGGACACTTTTCTCTGAACCGCCATGGGAGTTGAGGCATACAAGCCGGAGGATGGCGGTTCAGAGGAAAGTGTTGGCGAGCTGACTTACACCATACTACTGCCTTATGCCACATGCATTTAAAAGGTTTCCTTAGCAATGATCTCAAGGCAAGCAACGTAGCCCGCTAAAAAGCTCCAACCCTGTTATGATTGATTTTGGGTAGAGCGTTAAGGTATAATTGGTTTGGGCTCAAAAGGAAAGCCTGTGGTTAATATAGCACTAAACGCTATTTAGCCCCCAAAGTAAGAAGTGAATGCCGTTACAGCTTTGCCAGTGCCTTTTTTTATTGGAACGAATGCTAAAGGCGGTTTCCTCCCGTGTATTCTGAACGATGGGATCTTATCGAAGAGTCCGAACACTGGTAAAAGATTCTACTGCAGAAAGGCCTTGGGAGAGACCTAGCCCAGAGATTTTTACGAATGCGATTACTGAAGTAAGATGTTAGGATCGGAAATCAAAGTACATAGTTCCGAGGTAAGCAGCGAAAGGTAGTGCGAATTGTCGTAAAATTCGGTGCACGTTTTATCTAGCATCGGTCTACTGTGTAGCAAATTGAATTGATGCCCATGCACAGTTTTAGAGATATCTTTGAGTAATTGATTAGTTAATAATCAATAAAAAGGGACAAATCCACGGAAAAGGAATCACCAAAAGACTTTCAGCGCTTCTTGGTTAATAATTTGAGGGGCTTTATTATAATGAAACAATTAACAAGTTCACGCTTCAATAATCCGGCATGTGTGAAATAAGCGAGTTCAGAGTTTCAAAAAAACAGCGCGCGTCGGGATAAAAGCAAGCACATTAAAAAAAAGAGAAATTATTTCTAATGCAAATTCTTGCAGCTATTTACGATAACAAAAATGACAATTATATACTTGTTTTTATCCTGAGGCACACATTCGTTTCTTGAAACACCGAACTGGCTTCAGGACGAGCTCAGTGTTCTTCATTAAAAAGTTTTGGTTGTTTTGGTGGAAATTGCTTTTTTTGCAGTCGCAGGTGTATGTATGGGGCAACTGGGCTGAAATCCGAGAAACAGCAACGGAACGGGCCAAAAAAAGGTTGTTGCGGTTTCTTCGATTTTCCCCTGATATCCTCAACAAGAGCATTTGTAGCTTACTTTCACTTCAGTTCGAGTGAAAGAAATCCATGGCCTTCTATGTTCTCTCCCTGGTTAGTTCCTGTTCCTTTACACTTTCACCACTTTAATATTTGATCAGTTAAATTTTAGCCTTTAAAAAAGACGTCTATTGAAGGAACTTTTTTTAAATGCTTTGTCTTGACTCCAGCAAAAATAAAGGGGTGACCCTTTGGCATACTATTCATAATATTCTTGTTTTAACTGGTGGACTGAACAAGACATAAGCGATGCAAATCATGCATTTACAAACGTTTCTATTACTAGCCTTTAAAAAATAAACGATGAGAGCCCTGCGCCGGAATTTATTACTGACTTCTACTCAGGTACTTATTGCAGCTAGCACAACCCCACACGGATAGCTCAATATGAAAAAAAAAAAAGGCAGAAACGATAAACGCCTTGAGAAAAATGATACATAGCTTCCAGAGAGTGGACAAACTTTCTACAGATGCGCAAGATGTACATACATTTAGATAGTTTACCCAGAAAATATCGCATTGTTACCAGTGCAGTGCCATATTCCTACAAAAATACAGATAGACTTACTTAACAATATCCCAAATTCAGGAGGTTAATGGCATTTCAATTTTTCCAAGTACAACTAGTTCCTAATTCTTAGATGCCCAAATCATTACACATTTTAAACTTTTCTCAAGGAAACATCGTTGTTATTTCGGACCCATGTACTTTGAGTTAAGTCATCACCTAGTCATCGCATTAGTTGACTAAGGCAGATCTTCTATACCCAAAAACTTCAAAATAATTAAAGAGGCGCTGTCATGCAAAATTTGCGGTTTTTATGTTAAAAATGGGTAAAAATCTCTCTTACTACTTTAGCTCACATATACAACATTCCTGACAACCCACTGACAAGATATGAAATATATTTATGGCACAAAGAGCTATGTATTCATATTTAATTTTTGACCACTTCTGAAAATACGGTCTCTAAACTTAAAAACAAAACTGGCCAGCTTTTTTCAAGTTTCAATCCATTTCCATCCTTCACTCCATACTTGGCTGCAAACAACAAAGAATGGACTCAGTGCACTTCAATGGCTATTGGCAACAAAACTACAGCATTATTTACGGTATTCATTATTGCAAAGACGTCATTTAGTGTTTTGACGTCTGACTACAATAGCGTGACACAACCCCCTTTAAGCTTCATACAAAACAGCGCAGGAGTAATTATGATCTCTTCAGTGAAGCAAAGCCTAATAATATTGTCTTCGCTATAATAAAAGACTGGGTTATACTGTACTCATGGGTGTGCCACCTAAAGTACAGCCTAATAATATTATCTTGACTCTAACAAAACACTGGGTTATACTGTATTCATGGGTGTGCCACCTAAAATACAGCCTAATAATATTATCTTGACTCTGACAAAACACTGGGTTATACTGTACTCATGGGTGTGCCACCTAAAGTACAGCCTAATAATATTATCTTGACTCTAACAAAACACTGGGTTATACTGTACTCATGGGTGTGCCACCTAAAATACAGCCTAATAATATTATCTTGACTCTAACAAAACACTGGGTTATACTGTACTCATGGGTGTGCCACCTAAAGTACAGCCTAATAATATTATCTTAGCTCTAACAAAACACTGGGTTATACTGTACTCATGGGTGCGCCACCTAAAGTACAGCCTAGTAATAATATTATTATCTTGGCTCTTACTGAAGACTGGGTTATACTGTACTCATGGGTGTGCCACCTAAAGTACAGCCTAATAATATTATCTTAGCTCTAACAAAACACTGGGTTATACTGTACTCATGGGTGCGCCACCTAAAGTACAGCCTAGTAATAATATTATTATCTTGGCTCTTACTGAAGACTGGGTTATACTGTACTCATGGGTGTGCCACCTAAAATACAGCCTAATAATATTGTCTTGACTCTAACAAAACACTGGGTTATACTGTACTCATGGGTGTGCCACCTAAAGTACAGCCTAGTAATATTATCTTGGCTCTTACCGAAGACTGGGTTATACTGTACTCATGGGTGAGCCACCTAAAGTACAGCCTAATAATATTATCTTGACTCTCACAAAACACTGGGTTATACTGTACACATGGGTGTTCCACCTAATTATTGCCTTGGTTCTAACAAAAGAACCGGTTATACCATACTTTATGAAAGTGCCACCTAAAGTATAGTGTAGTAATATTATCTTGGCTCTTTAAAAGTTCTCAAACAAACCAACATTATTGTACTTACAAACACAATATGTTCCAAAGTGTACTCCGACTAATAGCTAATCAAGGATAAAATCTAAAAATAAATTTCCAATAAATGTACATTTGGAGACAACATAAATTAGATAAGAATTCAGTTAACACAAATTCTAATTAACATTCTAATTAACATTGGATGTATTCAGATCCTGAAAAGGCTTCTTGAACTTGGATAGTGGCAGAGAAAGTCCTACAACTTCCTCAAGGTGCTCGAGTATTCGAAACTCAGTTAGACCTGAAATAACAATAGTGAGAATGAAAATGATAATAATAATAATACTAATAATAATAATAATAATAATAATACTACTACTACTACTAATAATAATAATAATAATAATAATGGGAACTTTATTTGTCTTCGAATACAGTTGTAAATCTCTCTACGTATAGGCAATTAACAACTGGCTACTTGAAATTGAGTGATATACTTGTATACTGTATTTACAAATGAATAAAATATATATATATATTTATATATATATATATATATATATATATATATATATAGATAGATATAAAATTGTTATGGAAAACGAGGACGGACAACTTCGAGCGAAGTCGTTTTCCATAACAATTTTAAATTATCTTCTCGAGGTTTGGACTGTGAATCCTTTTGGATCCTTCTGGCGCAGCATTTCTGTTGGCTCGAAGCATTTTAACTTCATCATTTCTAATAATAATAATGATAATAATAATAATAATAATAATAATATTAATAATAATAATAATAATAATAATAATAATAATGATAATAAACATCACATTCAGTTTTGAGGGGAAAGAATTTAAGTCAATATTTGTTGTATTAAATAAATTATTCTCATAATTAATGTCACAATCAATAATAATAATAATAATAATAATTGAGGGGAAAGAATTTAAGTGTACATCTGGTGTATGAAATAATTTTTACATGTAAAGAAACAAACCAAGCAAAACAAATACAACGAAACATGTAAACATAAATATTATGCTTGAATTTTTAAAGAAATCATGGCCAAATTACTAAAGTAAAATAAACTTGATCAATTCTTAGTGTTTTATATATTCTTACCCCTGTTCGTTCAAGCCCTGTGATGTTAATCACTGCCTGCCATGTTTTAGAGGAGACCCTTGCCTTCGCCTGAAAGTGGACAAGCTTCCAGTCAGGTACTCTCAAGCTCTCCACGTATCTTGAACGTGTGCCATCGCCAACAAGTTCCTCCACGGCCCTCTTTAACCCTCTTTTACCCACTTTTTACAGAAACGTCCTCGATGATTTCATTGACCATGGCCTTGGCTTCGATTCTGGGTCGTCAAATACACACATTGAAAGCACCATTAGCCAAATTTCCTCTCTAGTTGTTGCACACGTCATCAAAATTCTTCATTATGCGATTACTTCGCTGCTCCATGAGCAAAACCTTCTCAGGCGTGTCTGAATCGTCCATTTCAAATGATGAAAGCGACAATTTGCTTGGCGTGGTTGAGGGCATTTGAATCCAAACATCGAGAAGCAAGTGGTCGTTCGGAGGTTGCTTGATAATCAAGTCCAATGAGTTCAAAAAGTCTCGCAACTGCGAGAAAAACTCATCCGGATCTTCGATTGTTGAGTGTATTCTGGCGAAGGAAAACGGATATCAGGAGTACCCAACGACCATTTTTGACAAAATTGTTCATATAATGTTGTAACCACTATTAGAATGTTTCTACGTTAATCTTCGTTAATATTTAACTTTCCTGGGAAAAAAATACCCGCTCTTCACTGCCAGCGAGCAAGAGTTTCAGGAAATAAAACTCCCAGCCAGCCATCGTGTGAGACAGCTTTTAACCAGCCAGCATATTTTAAAATACGAAACGACACATATTGCCAGCCAGCGCATAAGGGACTTTGAAGTTTGCCAGCAAGCGTTGGTGTACGTTATGAGCCAGCCAGCAAGGTTTCAATACATAATTGTCGAAGGTACTATAAACATCAATAGTAATATATAATTCAATAATAAATGAAAATTAATAATAATAAATATTAATAATATTAATAATAATAATAACAACAATAATAATAATAATAATAATAATAATAATAATAATAAGCTGTACTCACAGTTTCTTGAAATAGAAGTCCTCGCTAAAATGTGAACTTCGGAAGTAGTTGCAGGGCGATCAAGATGACACGTAAACAAATAACAACGCAATGAACACAGAGTCAAATGTTAGTATAGTTCTTTTTCCCCTTGGTGGTGCACTATAACAATTCGGCATTTAAGTGAAATGCGACCTGCAAAGTCAATGCATTAATCTTGCTGATTCAATCAACTGGAAACCATTCCCTCAAAAATTTCACACCAGAACTGGTGCAAGGTTTCACAGCAAAAGCCATGGTCATAGTTGGTCAGACAATCACCGCAAAAGTTTCACACCAGAACTGGTGCAAAGTTTCACAGCAAAACCCATGGTCGTATGTGGTCAGACAATCACCGCAAAAGTTTCACACCAGAACTGGTGCAAAGTTTCACAGCAAAAGCCATGATCGTATGTGGTAAGACAATCACCGCAAAAGTTTCACACCAGAACTGGTGCAAAGTTTCACAGCAAAAGCCGTGGTCGTATGTGGTCAGACGATCACCGCAAAAGTTTCACACCAGAACTGGTGCAAAGTTTCACAGCAAAAGCCGTGGTCGTATGTGGTCAGACAATCACCGCAAAAGTTTCACACTAGAACTGGTGGAAAGTTTCACAGCAAAAGCCATAGTCATAGTTGGTCAGACAATCACCGCAAAAGTTTCACACCAGAACTGGTGCAAACTTTCACAGCAAAAGCCATGGTCGTAGTTGGTTAGACAATCACCGCAAAAGTTTCACACCAGAACTGGTGCAAAGTTTCACAGCAAAAGCCATGGTCGTATGTGGTCAGACAATCACCGCAAAAGTTTCACACCAGAACTGGTGCAAAGTTTCACAGCAAAAGCCGTCGTCGTATGTGGTCAGACAATCACCGCAAAAGTTTCACACTAGAACTGGTGCAAAGTTTCACAGAAAAAGCCAAAGTCATAGTTGGTTAGACAATCACCGCAAAAGTTTCACACCAGAACTGGTGGAAAGTTTCACAGCAAAAGCCGTGGTCGTATGTGGTCAGACAATCACCGCAAAAGTTTCACACCAGAACTGGTGCAAAGTCTCACAGCAAAAGCCATGGTCGTAGTTGGTTAGACAATCACCGCAAAAGTTTCACACCAGAACTGGTGCAAAGTTTCACAGCAAAAGCCATGGTCGTATGTGGTCAGACATTCACCGCAAAAGTTTCACACCAGAACTGGTGCAAAGTTTCACAGCAAAAGCCATGGTCGTATGTGGTCAGACAATTACCGCAAAAGTTTCACACCAGAACTGGTGCAAAGTTTCACAGCAAAAGCCATGGTCATAGTTGCTCAGACAATCACCGCAAAAGTTTCACACCAGAACTGGTGCAAAGTTTCACAGCAAAAGCCGTGGTCGTATGTGGTCAGACAATCACCGCAAAAGTTTCACACCAGAACTGGTGCAAAGTTTCACAGCAAAAGCCGTGGTCGTATGTGGTCAGACAATCACCGCAAAAGTTTCACACCAGAACTGGTGCAAAGTTTCACAGCAAAAGCCATGGTCGTAGTTGGTTAGACAATTACCGCAAAAGTTTCACACCAGAACTGGTGCAAAGTTTCACAGCAAAAGCCGTGGTCGTATGTGGTCAGACAATCACCGCAAAAGTTTCACACCAGAACTGGTGCAAAGTCTCACAGCAAAAGCCATGGTCATAGTTGGTCAGACAATCACCGCAAAAGTTTCACACCAGAACTGGTGCAAAGTTTCACAGCAAAAGCCATGGTCGTATGTGGTCAGACAATCACCGCAAAAGTTTCACACCAGAACTGGTGCAAAGTTTCACAGCAAAAGCCGTGGTCGTATGTGGTCAGACAATCACCGCAAAAGTTTCACACCAGAACTGGTGCAAAGTTTCACAGCAAAAGCCGTGGTCGTATGTGGTCAGACAATCACCGCAAAAGTTTCACACCAGAACTGGTGCAAAGTTTCACAGCAAAAGCCATGGTCGTATGTGGTCAGACAATCACCGCAAAAGTTTCACACCAGAACTGGTGCAAAGTTTCACAGCAAAAGCCATGGTCGTAGTTGGTTAGACAATCACCGCAAAAGTTTCACACCAGAACTGGTGGAAAGTTTCACAGCAAAAGCCGTGGTCGTATGTGGTCAGACAATCACCGCAAAAGTTTCACACCAGAACTGGTGCAAAGTTTCACAGCAAAAGCCATGGTCGTAGTTGGTTAGACAATCACCGCAAAAGTTTCACACCAAAACTGGTGCAAAGTTTAAGATCAGGGAAAAGTTTACCGCGACTTTCTTATTACAGATTTATTAGATTTGACTTCAACAGTCTCAAGTTAAGCTTTAATTGCAATGGCACCAAATAAAACTCGACCGTTTGACTTTAACACCACACGGTGACACCAATCAGCAAAATGTAGATTTCATGAGTCAAAAGTGATGTGCACATTGCTTCGTACAAACGTAATACGGTAGTGTTATTGCAAAGACTGGTTGAGTTATCTTAAAGTTCTGCCAAGATATTTGAAACCTGTAGATTGGAACGTATGAAAATAGTCAGATTTTTCAATAAGGACCACAAGGGCCTAGTATTGAATTGCGCTGTCATAAACGGTTTTCTTTTTAACACAGAGAATTAAAAAGGAACTCTCAAAATTTGTCAAGCAACCTCTCCCATAAACATCTTCTCCTACGTCTCGCAAAAAAGGTTTTGTTTAGTTTAAAATCACATTGCAGGCAAAGAACCTTAATTTTAAATCAGTTTTAAATAAGGTTTTCACACGTTCTCTTTTTCCTAATTCGCTTTGGTATTTTTGTTTATAAGCTTGAAACAGAGGTCGATCAAGGAAATAAAACAAGGTCACTGGGTTGAAATTCAAGACATAATGACCCAGTGATGACCTACTTTAGACGCAACAATGCATTTATTCAATAAACGGGAAATAAATGGGTTATTGTATTTAACACCTACGCGACCTTTACTGCCGGCGCACGTGATTCCCAACGAACAGTGTACCACGCCGACAGAAAATGGAGGATTGTATTCGGATGAAACTGAATGAGAAATTCCCGGGGGAACGTGTCAGATGAGAGTTCGTTAACCTGATATTTGCAACTTTCTTTGCCTTGTTATTCACACACATGTTTTGTCTATTCAGAAAGTGATTAGACTGCTCATGACAAGTTCTTAATAAAAGCTGACACCATTCCTTTTCAGCCCTTTGTGTTTGTTATTAGCTCAGTGTAGTTTCCCATATCTGCACTATTCCCCTTTTGTAACGCAAGCGTAAACAATAAGGAAATTTAAAATAAAAAGAGCCTGTCTATACTTGCGGACAAACTTTGAATTGTCTTGCCCCCTGGCAATTTTTATTACCTAAGCCTACATACACACTAGAGACAATTTGTACTTTGCACTATTGATCAATGAGGGATTTGTCTTTGCCTTATCATCATCATACGCGTAAAAAAATTATTACTTGATTGGCAACAAATGATTGACAAGAAAAACACTTCAATGTTTATGTAGTCGACTTTATTCAGTTTTCACCTGGGGAAAATCTTGGTAGGCAGTCCCTCTGAAAAATTTCCACGAAATAATATAATTTTAGCGTACAGATGCTTAGGTACATGCAAATGGAAAAGATGCTGCAAAAAGTTAATAAAGGAAAGCCAGAGATCGAAATTTACCGTCAAATACAATTCACGGCTCAGACATCAGTGAGCGTTGAAATGCCACATTTCAAGGCGAAACGTTGCTCTAACCTAAAGTAACAGTGAAAATGGACTCTCGATTTTGATGGGAAATTGGGTCTAGTGCGCTTAAGAAGAACAAACATAAAATTCTCTTACCGAATGCGATCTTCAAAGATTAAAAAGATATCTGGCCATTAGCTAAACGCCTTCGAAATGACCGCAATTGAACGACGTTTCCCGCCGCCCAAAGAAGCCGCGATCTACAGGATCTAAAGGGAGAGTGTGTTTAAACAAATCTTAGTTTTGAATTTCTTCCCCTAAAACAACGTAACAATGTTTTTAGCTTCTCGTCCCCTATGAAGCAAAACCTTACACTAAATGAGATATGTGCAGTATTAAAATTGTGACCATTGTCAAATAGTTCCAACGGAAAATTCCAGCTTGGCCAATTACAACCACTTGAAATGAGATTTGAATGTGTTCTGCTAATGTTGTGCATTATTCAACGGAAAGACTATGCGTCTTTTATCGGTAGAGAATTGTTTTGAAAAAAACATTTTCCAGAGGCGTTTCCTAAACTGACTAGATCAGAAAAAAAACGTAACATTTTGCTTACCTTAACTTTTGGCTGACTTCACAGAATCGACCAGCTGCCTGTAGCCGCTAACTAGACAAAAAACCTAACAATCTAACGAAACAAGCAGGAGGTTTCTTCCAAGCTACAATAAGATAAATGTAAACCGAAAGCGAAACCGAGCAAACAATACGAAACCGCCAGCGGTGCTGTGCGCTCAAATGTGTGTTGAAACTATTTCACAGGGATTCACAGCATGAGATAAGCCTTGCTTTATTGCATAACTTAAAAATGACACACCCCAGTCAATAATTAGGAAAAAAGATATTGTACTGGCAAAATTGGCGCGAGATCGCGTTTCACCTTTCTCGCGTGGCTTGATTTTCACACTCAATTAATTGCATGTTTCGCTCTCTCTACTATCCCTGGAAAATGAGGAACTATTCAACGGTGCGAAGATAGATATATTTTTTTATAGTACGGTTACCACGAGAAAAACAAACTCTACAAACTAGAGATTTTTTTATCTAGCCAGGCCCCGCGTTGCAACATAATTTCCCAGCAAGCGTGGTGGTTATAAAGACTTTCCAGCAAGTTAAGTAGCGAATGTTCAATTTCCCAGCCAGCGCAATTCTGCCCTGTAGAGCGGGTATTTTGCAGAGCGGCTCCGTTGGGTACTCCTGGGATATCAGTCAAAACGACGAATAGACAATTTCCATTCGATTCGACGAACGACCATCTTGCAATCGAAGATCCTCTGGAAAACTTCAAGCGACAAGTGGCGATCGTTTACATCGCGTCGGGGTTGAGAACATACCAGTAGCAATGCGGACTCTAGTCATCACTTACGCCAGAAAATGTTTTTTTTTTTGCCGCACTCTTCCTCAAAACTAATTTTTTGGGTGCGCCACAAGTTGAAATACGAAACTGAAGAGAACATGTGATTAAATAAATGGCCTATTAAATGAATACAGTAACGAGCCATAACATTATCCAAACCAATTTAATTAAGCAGCGTTGAAAACTTATCTCATTAATCCGTGACACATTTAATGAAATTATCACACGTACAAGGGGAAAGCACAGTGTGAACAATACTTGCAGTGCAAACCTTTTGTGTCTTCTCATGGTAGTTCAATCTTGAGCAGGCGTTCACACCCCCATCAAAAAAATCATAGAGAGCCTTAAACTGTGCATAGTTTTCCATTCCAGTATAATACTGCATATCGTCATCCGAAGACTTTCCAGTCCAAATCTTAACTCGCATTCTAATTTAGAATTCCGCGATTCAAGTGCTGTAATTTGTTGTCTGAGTTCAATAATCTTGTCTTCAAGAGAGGGTTCATTGTTACAGTGATTGGAACTATGGATTTGATTCTCCTCCGGACACATCGGCTCATTTTCCTCAGTCTCTTCTTGTACTTCCTCTTCTTTGTGGCGAACAAATAGTCTTCCTGGTGTTTTTAACACTTTAGGGTGAGACTTTTGTAGAGGAAATACAGTTGGCCCGTTGTTTTGGTAGGTTTTGGAGCCCCCTTGGAAGTGAGCACTGCACACACAATGACCCATAGTTGGACGAAAATCTTTCCTGGAAATGTTATGAAGCCATTGCCTTCTTAAATTTTGGTCACCTGGGAAATTAAACAAGTGAAAACTTCCCTTTATGTTTCTTCGACTCGTTGTAGCTACTTCCAAACGCCATTTTTAAAACTTCTCTTTATTACTAAAACCATAATGCACAGCGTGCGTGACGTCATCATGCAAATGGCCTATGCGAGGACAGACTGCTTGCAGAAGGTCTGTCCAGTGCCAGTGGCAGTGGTACCGAAGATTACTCCTTCACGATTGGCCAAATGAGACTCCAAGTTCAAATGGTTAAAGAAGACCTGGAAAGAATTGTGCACTAAAATAAAAAGTGGAAGCGGCCTTTCTGCTAAAGTCAAAGATACACCGGATTGATTTGCAGTTTTAGACCCTATATTCAAAGGATGCTGTGATAACATGGTCGACCTCAGCAGCTAGGCTAAAAATGTGTTATCTAGTGATTCCGATGAGAAATTGTCATCAATCGACGAAGACAATGATGATGATGAAAGCAGCATTGCTGAA
>NC_090880.1:19059815-19067315 GCF_036669935.1 Montipora foliosa
TCTTCATGACTTTCACCCGTTAATATATGAAGTACAGGCCGAAATGTTAGCTCAGGCTGACTATAAAAACGTGGGCTCTCTTAGCAAGCAGCATGCTCAAACCAAAATGGCGGAGTCAACTGTGCAGTTCCAGCGATTTGTGAAGTGCAAATTTCAGAAATTTTCCGGGGCAGGGTGCCCCCGGAGCCCCCAAGAATTAATTGGCGCCTCCGGCACAAGAAACACAGGCCACTTGCGCCTTTGCCGCAATCTCCAGCAAACATCTCACTCTTTGGAAACTTTAAGACTTGAGAGCTCTGCTTCTAAGACTGATGCAAACCTTTCGACGAAAGAAATTTTGAAAATTGTTGTATTTCAGTGATAAAGAAATTAACCTCAGTATGTTGAGAGAACCACGACAAAGTAATGGCAATGTGAGGACTGGGGGTCATAACCGCTTCAAAGAGCAAGAGAGTCTTTTCAAGAAAAAAATTGATAGTGTTGAAAATGCCATAAAGTTGTACGTTACAACCCATTCTCTATTTTCAAATGCCCAATAATACACTTTGTTTGCCCCCAAGTTTTGCATAAATGTCCCCAAGAGCATTTGAAAACAACAGTTTATGCAAAATTTGGGAGGCAAACAAAGTGTATTATGGGGGCATTCGAAAATTGAAAATAGCAGAAGCACAAACATCTCTACATAATTGTAAACAAAGAATGGAACCTTAAGATGCCAGAGAGTGAGACTATTCACGTTCATGAAGTCAGTGCTCGCAATGCATGCAAGCGGGTTGTGAGCCACACCCACCACAAACTCAGAGGGCTTTTTGATTACAAAGTCAAAGTCATTCCTTGGAGCAATAATATTCAGAAATGCCAGTGTTCTAAAAGTTGTCCAAACACTACTGTAGAAAATGAGTGTCACGCCGTTTAGTCGTGACCGTTCTGCAACTCGCAATAAACGGTGAAATGACTACTGTCTCTGATACAGCTAATAAACCACACTAAAATCAGTTTCATTCTGTTTTATTACCCACCTTAAATTACAATTTTAGTACACAAAGATAATATCGCAAATAACCTAATATGCGAGGGATGCACTTCGTTTCCGTACGCCCAGTGATCGAAGATGGAAAAAACCCTGACTCACCCCCGTCAATCCTGTCGAAATACGAGTGTAAAACTCTTGCGTCCCACGCCAAATGCTAACCATAGAAGTGACTAATGTCTTTGTTGTATCATTTCCAAGTCCAACGCAAAAACATTCCATATCCGCCCACCACGCCATCTCGCTATGTGTTGTATGTCCGATCTACTCGAATGTCAAAAGTCACGTGAAAGCTGACGCTCAGAAGGCAATTGTCACACCTGATGGACCGGTGCATCGTTGAACCTGAGAAAAGCTCTTGTCAAATCACAATGTCAGCAACATGCTACGAGAAGGCCAAGACTAAAATCCCAGTTTTCACAAAGTTCTTGAGAATCGCAACTGTAAAGAAACAAATTAACACTAAATTTGGATTTCCGGAAATTTTGTTGAAGAATTTGGAAGACAAACGATAGTACACAATATCATTGTACTTCACCTCGTTGAGCAACCAAAACTTATATCAGGAATATGTAAGATTGTTTCAGTGCATATTCAATTCCACTGTAAAATACAATGAGCTGAAGCTGAATATTATTATTATTACTATTATTATTATTATTATTATTATTATTATTATTATTATTATTATTATTAACTATCTTTGAGAAAGCTTTCGTGATATTTTGTTTTGTCTCTACAAGTGATGCTATTGAAAAAATTGATCCCTAATTTCTTGACCTCCTGCGTTGAGCCAATATCTCATAATTTTTCTTCTGCTCGCCTTGTTAGAAAACCCTGGTCACCTTACAATAGAATTAATTTTGGCAGGGTAAGCTGTCGTGTGCAGAATAGCCTTGTGGTCAGTTGCCTTCCCCTCTTAGAACTGTGCACTCAATTTGTCGTGAGTTTTTGGCTTCGATGATGTTTCTGCTATTTTCAGATCTCGTCCTTCTGGTAAGTAAATTCACACTTCCCACAGTCATCGTCCCACAGTCACCGTGATAAAAAGCGTTTTCATGCTACGGAACACTTCGATTTTAACTTGTCCCGAAAGGGTAATCGCCGAAATGCTTACGGTTAGCCCCGATATTCCAAACTTCAGCCGACATTTTGCTATTCGCAGCTCAACTAACCGAACTTACAGCTATCTGATGCCATTTATTACAATCAATATTCGTTGTAGACATCTTAAGACGCCGAGCGTCAGTTTTAGAACAGATTCCTGTGAACTCTGCACGGTTGAATGAGGCCAAGAGAAGTCAATAAATTCAGTAAGCACTAATACAAGAGAAAATTCTTGATTGTCCCCAGCCGAAGAAGACCTAGGTCTTGGTCGCGTTGATTTGAATGAGCGTATCAATATGGGAAAGAAAAAATCCGAAAATCACTCTTCGTCATTCTCATTTCCATGCTCGCTCAAGTGCAGCCGCAATTACAGGAACGTAAAAAATTGTTGTTTTTCAGAATCTTGAAGTTGAACACAGTGTAGAAGGAGATCTTGCAATGGGATGTAAGGTAAGATACCACTTTGAGTACTCATAAAACCAATTTTCTGATAAAATCCCCCTCCACCCAAAACCCTCTAGAAAAGTGTTTTCAGGGATCGGTTGTTGTCGTATTTCAGGGAGGCAACTGTCACAATTCATTTTCAATCACCCCAGATGTATCGCGTCCTACCTCTTGCTTGGATTATCTGTTGAAAGGAGAGTCCAAATGTGGCATCTACCGACTTTATGACAACGCAGGAAACAGCTTCCCAGCTTACTGTGACCTGAATTCCGAACTGGTCATGTCTTGGTCTTGGGGAACTCAATATCGCTCACTTGCTGCTTTCAAGAACACACCACTCAAGTTTGACGCGCCTGTAAACGAGTATGCTATTAACTGGAATGTCTATCGCCTGAGCTTAGCACGAATGAGATCCCTGCAGAGTCACTCCACTCACTGGCGAGCAACACGTAGTTATCCTACTCACGGCGTAGATTTCAACGACTACGTTCGCGGAACTTTTAGCGACCTTAGTATTATTGATTACAGTGATGCCAAAAAATGCAAGAAAGTGGAGTATATCAACATTCGGGGGCACATTGGAATTCACGAAACGGTACCTTTCTGGCAGGGGACTAACGCTACTGGTCAGTTTCTTCACACTGACAGTGGAGCCACCACCACCTGTCATTTTCAGCCGAATTCGGGTTCGGTACCTAACGAGGACAACTTTGGTTGGTACGGTAATGCAGTTAACCCCAGGTTCCGCTGCACACAAGGAAGCAATTCCAGCACCCAGTGGTGGTTTGGAGCTCACTTTTAACTGACTGCAACGTGACAATGGGCATCACAGCCCCACGTATATAACTCAATTTTCTACAGTGAAGCGACGAAACGACTAACGATAGTTTCGTTGTCAACAATCAACATTTATGATTTAGAGAGATAAATTTTAACGCAATAGATTTTGCACTCAGTTTAACTTATCTGCACCTTGTTTGTTAAACGCTTTTCCCATATTGAATTACAACAGTGTAAAAAGGCAATTGATACAGTCATGCCAAAGCTGCTTGTTGTTGCTAATTCTTTTTTGTTGATTACTTTTTTTCCAGTTCGAATAAATTGGGGCCCAGCGTAAAGGTTATACGTCTGCTTCTACTTATTGCATTCGTTCTGTATAGGAAATCGTATGAACGTGAGTGCATTTCGTGATTTATGGTAGCCTGTTCCAGGTTCCCAGATAGTCGGGAAAGAGAAAAAACTGCTTGCGCACAATAAACAACTGGCGGATAAAACGAGGCTGAATAAACAACTGATAAAATTAGCACATCATTGGGCTCCTGGCCCTTGTTATTGAAGCGATTTGCACTAGCGGAAGCTTTTAAGCTGCTTGTGTCATTGAAATCCCATTTCTTATACTTTCGCTCCTGCTCAAGTGGCTGAAGCATCGCATGGCATCATTGTTCTTCTGTTCGCCTTGTTAGAAAACCCTGGTCACCTTACAATAGAGTTAATTATGACGGGGTAGGCTGTCGTGTGCACACTAGTCTTGTAGTCAGTTGCCTTCCACACTCTTAGAACTGTGCGCTCAATTTGTTGTGAGTTGAATGACTTCGACAATGTTTCTGCTATTTTCAAGTCTGGTCCTCCTGGTAAGTGAATTCACACTTCCCGCAGTCACTTGATCGACTGGCGAGCGTTTCCTACTTTGTCTTTCTTTTGGAGATAGGTCTTCGGTTGAGGAATCTCACGAAATAGAGGACAGAATGGTACCAAATTACCAAACAACGATAACAAAAAGGCAACAGACAGGTGAGTGCAACATTAATGCTTATTTCTTTTATTAAGTCTTCTGATTTGTATCGAATAAACGTCGCCATACAAGCTCTCTAAATTCAAAACACAACACAGAGTTTGGGCCACATGTGGGTAGACACATCTAAAAAGACCCACATCATCGATTTTTGAACAGATTCCTGTGAACTCTGCGCGGTGGAATGCGGCCAAGAGAAGTCAATGAATTCAGTAAGCACACATTATTTAATAAATGAAACCCGCGTTTATGCTTGCTACAATCTTGGACAAAACTCGTTGGGAAAATGTGACGCTCTCATTTGTCTGTGTTATTAAGATTAAATTCTTCCCACTTTCCCCCCCTCCCCCCATTTCAATGTTAGTTAAAAGCCGGGAAAGGGCTTGCACAGTATATTTTGCATCAAATTGTCAACATTGGTTTGGGGGGAGAGGGGAGGGGGGGGGGGGGGCGGAGGACCAATAGACTTAGTAAGTGCATGTCAAAGGACCATGGACAGTTTGATATGTAGATCTCGTGAGAGTTCCCATACTGATGTAGTTTGAATGTTACTGGACTGTTGCGTGTGGGTTTTTGGGGACGAAAAGGTGCCTTGACGTTTACTGCCAAATAAAGACAATTGCGTTTATGACAGTTCTGAAGGTTGTTGATTACTCCAATTACTGTAGTTGCTTAGTTATGGATTGCTTTCAAGGCTATGCGCATGATTCTAATTCAAGAGAATTCAAAGAAACGTTCTCCCATAGAGAGAGAGAGAGACAGAGACAGAGACAGAGAGACTGCAAATACAATAAGTAGTATTTATCTATTCTCACTGCATAATTAATTATCGCATCGTGAAAGTGTCGCCTAAACCTCCCAATCCACTAGCGTTGGTTGCATACTGGCATGCATGATGCTTTG
The DNA here is from genome assembly GCF_036669935.1 of Montipora foliosa. Taxonomy (NCBI): domain Eukaryota; kingdom Metazoa; phylum Cnidaria; class Anthozoa; order Scleractinia; family Acroporidae; genus Montipora; species Montipora foliosa. The sequence continues at coordinate 19,065,092 of NC_090880.1, forward strand.
CGGCCTGATTGCCTTTAAAGCTGGGCATTTCCTTCGATCGTTGCCGGCGTTCTTGGCCAGAAAGTGGGGTATTGTTATTAGCGGTCAACCGACACCAGCACCCTCGTGGTATATTCTTCAACCTAATGACGGAATTACCAGACCCTCCAGCTCCGTACCCTGTTCTCGCTCCTGCGCCCGTTACTGCTTCAGCAGCAGCATCCGCGGATCCACCAGCTCCCGAAGTTGCACCCATTCCTGTGGAGGCCGAGGTAACTATAGTTCCTTCTAGCCGTTCTCGACATTCTTTTCGTAATTTCTCTAGGTACTGTTTACTCGTGTTTTTGGATACCGCTAGCGGGCGAAGACTTTTAACGTGTATCACGTGTAGTAGATAATTCAATTGGCGATTAACCAGAAGTACGTTGCTGATTTCCCAGCGGTTTCATCATCGCTAGCCGGCGAGGAACAAGTTTTGATACCGCTAGTTGGCGAGGAACGAATGGATCCCGCTCGTTGGCGAGGAACGAGTTTTAATACCGCTAGTTAGCGAAGAGTGAACTTCGATGCCGCTAGTTGGCGAGGGACTAGTTTTGTTACCGCCAGTTGGCGAGGAGCGAACTCCCATACCGCTAGTTCATGTGGAGAGAGATTTGATACCACCGGTTGGTGAGGAACCAGTTCAGATGCCGCTAGTTGGCGAGGAACGAGTTTTAATACCACTAGGTGGCGAGGAGTGAACTTTCATACCTCTAGTTGACGAGAAACGAGCTTTGCATGATACCACAAGTTGGTAAGGGACAAAGTTTTATGCTGTACCGCTAATTAGCGAGTAGTGCATTTGGATACCGCCAGTTGGCGAAAAGCTAAACTATTCATTTTTCTTAGAATTTCTTGGACTCATTACCGCTTGTAGGCGAGGAGCATTGCGTCTATCCTTGAAAATCTTTAGCAGGTTAATGTGTAATATTCAGTAATTAGCCACTATTCGTTGACCGAGAAAATGTTACTTTGTCTTCACGGGATAGTTGTATTACCACTTAGTGGTGGAGTAAGGAGTTTAAGTATTATTCTGTGTCGTTAGTCTCATACCTCCTAGAAGGCGGAGAGTTTTGGTTGTCCAGCAAGTTTTAACCTTACTTTCGACTAGAAAACGGAAAACGTTTGTCGTTAAACTTTATTTTCAAGTGGATGGGTTCAGTTTATTTGTTCTGCTGGTGCGAATCATGCCGCAGTTAACAAGAGAGTATTTCAGCACACATTATTATGCAGGCTTGGCTGCCACCTTTTTATGGCCAAGGTGTTTGTTTTTTCTTTCCTATAATCCTCTGGACTATTCTTACAGCAGTAGTCGTCACTTACTGTTCTCCGTCTTGCCATGTCAATTGTGATGTACAGGCATTTTTGTTTTCCGAATGTATTATGTCATTGGCGCTCATTAATGCGCTAGTTCTGCTTCAGTTACTCACGCGTATCTCAAATATTGTCAATATTCTTCTGGGTTAAAGCGGGATCGTGTTTGTTTACAACTTCCTTGGTATTTTCCGTGGCGCGTTATAAGTATTTATGTTTAATAACATAGAGGGCAAAATTACTGAATACTGATTGGTCAATGAAGAGGGCATTTTTTCTTAGTTTTGCTTGAGAAGAGGGCAAAATTACTCGCTCACGATTGGTCGAGCGCCAAAAATTCTTGCTCCTGATTGGCTGAACGTACCTCTTCTACATTCAGTTGGTTTCTTCTGCTTGAGCAAAACAACTTCGTCTTCATCGAAGTTTGTCTGCTGCATTCACCGAAAAGGCATAAAGATAATGAACTAGCTTTAAAAGACGATCTGGAATTTGAATTTTCGAGTGACAAGAAGAAGGGCAAAAGATTTTTTTCATGAAAAGCTTAAAACTTGGATCGACTTACATGGCGCCGGTGGCGTAGCGGGATTGTGTGGTTGAAAAACAAAATGATTCCTTTCGTCAAGGGCTTTCAATTTACCACGGCATCTTGCAGCTCAACAAAAGAAGTCACAGAACAATTTGCCATTGCTCAAAATTTGGTGGATTTATTTTGGACAAACCGTTTGCTATGTTTACGGATGCGTATTAGTAAGTGGCAAAAACCTCTACAGCACAGACGAATAAGAAAATTTTGCCCTCTATGTTAACAAGTAATCACAATGGGTCCTCGTAAAATTAAGGATTAATAGCAACTTCTGAAAACACGTGTGATATTAATTTTTAATTTTACTTG
>NC_090880.1:19072315-19082315 GCF_036669935.1 Montipora foliosa
TCAATGTTCGTAGCAGACATCTTAAAAGACGCCGAGCATTAGTTTTTGAACAGATTCCTGTAAACTCCCCTCGGTGGAATGCGGCCAACAAAAGTCAATGAATTCAATAAGCACGCGTTATTCAATAAATGAAACACGCGCTTATGCTTGCTAGGTGTTATGCTATGATACAAGTATCCCAAATCACCCACTTTACATTGCGCGCACTCATTACTTAAGTCGCCATTTTCAGGGCCCTCGAAACTCTAACTTAGATGACTATGTAAAGTAATTTGTTTCCATCGGACATCAAGTGGGCTCGATTATCCTGTTTTCCATTGGAAAATTAGCTATGTTTATTAGAATTTGAGTTCCTAGTATTATTTATGTATGACTTGCTCTTCGCAACATTTTACTCTCGACAATTTAGGATAAGTGTGTGCCGCCAAGGTTCTCAAACCTTGACCCTATTTAAGGGTAGAAAAGCAAGATTTGTTACCCTTTTTAAGGCTCAAAAAGGCCTTGTACGTACGGCAAAACAGCTCTAAACGTCCCTTTAAAATCGCTTGTTAAACTTGAAAACGTGTATTCAGGCGTGTAGTGCAGTTTTAATAGACCATTTCTTTTTCGTTTTGCGCGTTGGGGTGCATCCTGCAATTTAGTGACGACCAGTGACCCTAATTAAGGAATATCTAAGGATCACAATACCTAAAATAGTTACCAAAAAGGATACCCTATTGAAGGACTAAGCAACTCAAAAACCCTACCCTATCGGGCGGCACGTACCTATATAGCGTATATAAGAGAGTACCTCCCCTGGGCATATGCTCTTGGAATAGCAGCGAACAGTACCGAAATTGCAATTTCGGTACTCTTCGCTGCTGTTGAATTTCCATGGGAATTCCTCGATTAACGGATGGAATGATTAGAATTAACGTATTCTCATTTCTGGAAAATGAAGAAATAACTTCTTGGACTACATTGTAAGGAATAACGAACAGCAAATCCACCGTTGGATCGATAATTCTGTTCAAATATTGTTGCGCGTGTCTTCCACTCAGGCTAGCTGCCGGCACTAAACAAAGAGGCAAAGCAAGTCTTCGGCAAACATTTGAATACTGATCTCCATCACAATCAGTAAAAAGCCCCTATCAATTGGTGTTCATTTCATTTTCTCGCTGATAATAAACTGGGTTCTGTGGAAGCAAGCTTGTGTGTGACTTTTTTATTCTTGGTCTGGAAAAGTTGAAAACTTTAGAGGTCAGACGGTCAGCTAGTGTTTATTTACAGGAAGAAATTGTTGTTGGATTCAACAGTAACCCGTTTGAAGAATAGGTAAACTTGAAAAAGAAGAAATATTAATTGTAGGAACGTAGAGTAAGAGCATTTCATCTCATGCTACAACTCTGTATTGCGCGCGCCACACTGAAACTGTCTTTAGTTTACTTTGTACTCGCTTATTGCTAACCGCTTGCATTAAGCTTGTTTACCAAATACCGCGCAAGCAGCGAATTAAACTATCTCGCCTTGTTGTTCCTATTGCGAACTGCTTGGGCATGAAATAAATATGGGCTGCTTGCTTGTAGATTGAGGTCCACGCTTCATAGGCATTCGCTCGAAATGAAGGTATTCTGCTGTTTTTCTGATCGAAATGCATTTAATTTCACAGGATAATCCTACTCGAGGATCTTCGAAGTGTTTTTTGTGACAAAATTGTTCTAATTTTTCTCTCGAGAGCAAAAATAACTCAACGATACTTACCTATATATGGAAGTAGACACTCCAAATTCCCGATAACAACAACAACATAGGCACGCATTGTAAAGAGGGTGAGTAAGGTTCTTTACCGAGCGTCTTCCTGAACACAAAATTAACAGACGATATCTTTGTTTTTAGGGTTTTTCTATTGTGGGAAACGTGATTGGAAGTCAAACCGGCCAAAAACCATCTGCGGAATGCACGGTAAGACTCCAAAGTATCGAAATTTGCAGGAAGGGACTCTTCAGGGAGGGACGTAAAACTTAAGCCTTTGAAAAGTATGTTCCCATCACATCGCATTTTTCCAGTGTTCTTTTATTTGACCTTTTTTTTTTCTACGTTATTTTCCCTGTTTTACCGAAATTTCGAATCATTAGCACTGAAAATACCAGTAACTTTCTTTTATATCAAGTATCCCAGACCCAGACTCGAAGAGGTTAATTTGGCCTTAAAATGCAGTACAACCGTATTTATTGGTATGAGTGTGACTTCGCATACGAGGGAGAGATTATTCATTGTTTTTTGCCACAGTGCCTATACTTCTTTCTCTTTCTCCCCCTTGACCTTTCTCTGCTTCTTGAAATAGTCAAACACCCCGCGACGGCACAAAACAACTTCAGGGACATTAAAAACCACTCGTAACACATAAAGAAAACTGAAATAAAGTAAATGACACCAAAAGGGAGAAATTGATGAGGAAACAAAAAAAATATTCATAAAAGTGACTGCAATGAGCAGAGGCTCGCTTTCGTATGCAATCTTGGCAAAGCAGCAGTTCCCATAACCAATGAAAGCTGTCTTTCAAATAAACAAAAGTTGCGCTTCTTTTTATGTCCTCTAAAGTCCCGTTTCTATGGAGAAAAATTGTCCAGGATAGAAGGGTCACCCTCTTACCCGAGCTACCCTGGGCGAGCCAACTTTTCCTACAACGGTTTCCTTACAAAACGCGACGAACCGTTTATAGGGGAAAAAAACGTTGGCTCGGCTAGAACGACGACGGCTACCAGAACTTGTCAAAAATACTATGCCTCCTCATTATAATAATATCGCTATTATTCCAAGTCGTTCGGCATGGAAAGTGTGTATCAACATTGCACAAATGAAATTGGTATGAACGGTGTGGATGTTTGTGGAAAAAATTGAAACTTCATCGTCAGGTGCTCGCGTCCTCCTCATAACCTAAAATTTGCTCAATTCACGCCTTTTTCAGGACCAGACCTGCTACGAAATGTACCATATTGTAAAACGTACGTGCGGGGCGTGCATAGCCTTTGTTTTTGTTCACTATAAAGCCCTATCCAAACTATCGAACAGCGTTGGATCCAACATGCAACATTGTTGGATGTAAATGTTGAGGTAGTGGCAAGACACTATCCAACATTTCTTGACGGAACTGATTCAAGTTCAAGTTGGCGCTAACACTGTAACGAAAACCGTTAGTGGCGCAGGTTTGTACTGCTGGATCTGTTAGAGGACGGAAATGGATTAAAACGATGAAAAGCCAAAGAATGATTAAGAGAACGTGTAGAAAAGGGTATGTTCACTGCAAGTAGATACATTCGCATTTGGGAGAATGAGCACGGATCAATTTGCAGAAATTTTAAACCCTCTCCAAAGAGTGCGATCATGATAAAGGGGACTGAAGGTGTCCCTCAGACATATACCTCTTTCATAATGGCGGCCGAATAAAATACACGTTTGTTTTAATGCTAATAAGCCTTTCTAGCCTCGCTGCGACTAGCAAATTTTAAAAGCATATTTGTTTCAAAATGAGGATAGTAAGTCTAATTAACATAAATACAAAAGAATGTAAAGGTGGCCGCCATTGATGAAAGTGAATAATAATAATAATAATAATAATAATAATAATAATAATAATAATAATAATAATAATAATAATAATAATAATAATAATAATAATAATAACAAGATAGTGATTCGTGATTGGCTAGCAGCGCGGACGTGTCTTGAACAAGGACACAACTTTGTTGCTTTGTGCGTCGAGCAGAACTGCCGGGGTGTTACATTTAATCAAAAGCAAACTTTATCTAACACTTGATCGAACAAAAAATGCTGGATGGACATCTTTCAACATGGGCTGCCGAACGATCGAAGAATGTTTAATTGGATCGAGCAAAGTCGGAGAGTTGAACACAACTTCTTTCTCTAGTTTGGCCAGGGCTATTGTTTCATGGCGTTCTCGTAGCCGTCGCCGTCGGCCTTGCTTAAGCTCCCTAATGAAAGGACGTGCGAGCGCTGTCTTCCCAATCTCCTTATGATCGAAACTAAGCCGGGCAGCTCTTGAATCGGTAAAAGAGTCAGTTCTTTGTCATATAAACGCCGCTCGCTCAAGTTGACTCGGCTGGCAGAGTGACCCTCTTACCCGAATCAACTTTTCTCCATATTAAAAGGCCCTTTATAAACGGTACACATGGCCAGGAGTTCTGAACGCACGTGCGTAATAGATGCAGAGACTTGGAATTTTAATGGCTCCCACAGAGCAACAAAGAAATATATGACTTCGAAGAAAGAATGGTTTCTTCACCATCTTTTAGTACTGATTCGAAGGCGTTCGGATGTGGAACTAAGAGACGGCCACCAAAGCTTTACCTAACCCATCAATTTGTGTTGATCAAACTGATACTCTTTTCGTTTTTTGAGAAACATATTACCAGGAAGTTGTTAGGATAATGGCTACTACAAACGGTCAACAATTTTCACTATCTCGAAGGATAAAACTATCGTGTAGCTTTCATCTCGACCAGTACGCGGGAATCCGGATGTGGAAATAAAAGTTTATGCACACAATTTTAAATTACCACATCATCACGAATTGTACTTGAAAGAGTCGTTGCGTTTTTCTCAGCAGTTTTTCAAAATTTTACACAAGGAACATTGTATGCAATACATTAAGAGAGAATCCCACTGACCTTTCAAGTAGACGCGTACGTAGTTTCCCTACATAACATCCGTGATGCGCGTAGAATTGAACTTCACGATCACGATGAATAAAGTTCGTCAGTTACCCAGAAATAATACTATTTTTCCTAAGTTTTCAGCCAAATATTCATTGATCCTGACAATGTTCAAACAGGGCAAACTACATAAATCGCGTGGGGAAGGATACCCCAAATCGCAGTCGATCCATCTGGAACTTTGCAAAAAATTTACAATAACAGCCGCCATTTTGAAAAAAAAGTCTCAAATTAGCCCGGAAGAGCTGGTAACTAAAAGACTTCGTACCCAAGAGTTTTTGGCTGGTATTTTGTGTTATTTTTGCACGAAAATTTAAGGGAAAATACGAAAAAAATATCCTGAAAAATCTCAGAGGTTTACCCGGCACGCGACCCGCTGATAGCGATATGCAGTCCTTCGGAAAATCGATTTACTTATGTCAAAGAACAATGGCAAAGAGGGGCTGAGGTAGTTTTCTGTTAGGGGATAAGAAAAAGAGAAGGATGAGGTGCTACTTAAAAAGGAGAACTCCTTGTCTTAAATATGCTCACATGGTCAACGGGAACATTCCTGGAAATACATTTAAAATCGACCCTGAAAGCAAGAGAGTCGAAAAACGTTTAACTTATCACTGCTCTCAAGAATTAAGTTGGAAAGCTAATTTGAACAGGACTCGGGGAACAGGGGTGGAACCGCTCCAAAAGGTTCGAGGATGAAAAAAAAGTTATGAAGGTCTTAATAATTAATTTTTAGGAAAAATCACGGATCACCGGTCTCATGGAACGGCGATGCGCTCATGTCGTCAACAGAACCTGGAATTCGGCCATCTTACAACGCATTTTCGAGGAACTGCAGTTTATGAAGGTAAAAGTGGTTTTTTGCACGGGTATTGCGAGGTCACGGGTTGAAATCCTGTTAAGTCCTAAATTTGTCAGTCTTCTCTACGCAATTGCTACAATTGCGATCATAACTTCGAGAATCATAGCTTCACTTGATTACATATCCACAGTTCAATGTATGATTCATTTCATATATCACATCCTTCGTTGATTCATTCATCACGGGGCCATCGGAACCCACAAATGAACAGCTTCCAACATCAGAGGCTTCATAGATCAGTTGGTTAGAGCGTCCTGAATTTTTCAGTCTTCTCTATGCAATTGCTAGAATAGTGTTCATAACTTCGAGAATCACGCCTTCACTTGATAAAGAGGGTTTTAGCAGCAAAAATTCATATTATTTTCATTCATCGAGTCCTTTCACGGGAACACATGAGCCTAACAAATTGACCTGCTCCCAACTTTTTACAATTTTCTACAGCACGAGTAAGTATAATTATACGATTTTTCATCATTATATATTCAGGAAAATGACTCAATTGCTGTGTTCCATAGCAACTTCAGTATTGCACTCTTTCATTTAACCTATTATGCATTCATCACTGACCAATCAGAAACGGGATATTCTGTTGAGTAAGTTGCGTTTTGGTTATGTTTGCCATCCTTGCTGCTTTTTTTCGATTTCCTGAGATGAGAAACCATCAATCAAACGGAAAAAAAAGAAACCCAAAAGTTTCTGTGCCGAGATGGAGAATGTCGGTTGTCGATGATAAGCTTTTTGCATGCAAAGCCGATGAAATGTCGAATGGATAAAATGAGTTCCCATGAGCCTTATGCCTTGTCTTCTTTCCAAAACTGTATAGTTAGCAATGGAAAGAGATTTTTTAACAGTCCCTTTTAAACTCAATTCTGAAATGAGTGTTGAATTTGTCACGTGTCTATAATCATGATAGACAATTGCTTAAATTGTCCAGATAAGTGCCAGCGAGGATCACTTATCTCTTCGTGTATCATATAACCCGCACTTCAAGTATACATTCATTTCATTCACGAAAGCAAATGATCCCAACAAATTGACCTCCCCTCAACTGAGTGGCCATGGCTTCATAGCTCAGTTGGTAGAGCATTGTACTGGCATCGCAGAGGTCTTGGGTTCAGTGAATCCCGTTGAAGCTCTCTGAATTGTTCAGGCATCTATAAGAGGCAATTGCTTGTCCTCAATTCGGCTTGTAAAATTTAGTCGCCGCGAATTGAGACGGTCACCAGTAAATATGATTTAATGTTATTGAAAAGATTTGCCGACACTGAATCATTATGGCAAACTCGATTCTGAAATGTGCGTCAGCTGTGACAGTAAGAGAAAAAAGGTGAAAAAAAAATCGTCAATAGAACCGGGAATTTGGCCATCTTATGAGTTATTTTCGAGGAACTGCCTTAAAAAGCTAAAAAGGGTTTTCGCAACAAACAGGACTCGAAATAACGGTCTAATTCCAACAATTACGATACCATCAACTGTAAGTCAGATTACTATAGTCAGAAGCGAATGGACGTCTGCTATGGAACTGACTATTTCAGTTCCAGCTTCTGAGCGCGCAGCATTAGTGACATTTGGCGTTTCACGAGAAAAAGAAATTTAACGGTTGTTGTTTTTTGCGGTTCGCAAGAACTATGAAGAACACGAATTTTAGTCTTGATCTTCTTGGCATGTTGCCGACATTGTGATTTGACAAAAGCTGTTCTCAGAAAGCATCACTGGCGCAGCCGTGTTGACACGCCAGTCCATCACGTGCGACTACTATTTCACAAATAGATTCCACGTTGCCGTGCGTCTGTTCAGTATTAGATCACAGATGACGTCAAAATGTGGTAAGAACAAAAAAGTGGCACACGAGGCGATAATTTTAATCGGTTGTTCAACAGCATCACTTGTAGAGACAACTCAAAATATCACGAAAACGCAAAAACAAAAACGTTATTACATGATAAATAATAATAATAATAATAATAATAATAACTTTGAGCCTCAGCTCATAACATAGATGCCTTTATCAATAGCAAAGAAGAGTATTGCGAGGTTGCATTTTGCAGTGAAATTGAATACGCACCGAAAAAATCTTGCTTGAGGAGGCTCGAAAGGGTTTTAACACTTAAAATACTCTCTGTTTAGATCCAATAACGCTACAACAATGTATCACGTAACAGCAATGTTATGGTACCATATGCAACACCGATTATTTTCAAACAAGATGTGATCATTATTGTGATGTAATAAGGTACCTTGGCAACGGGAAAGCCCAGCAAGGACACCCTATATTTTGGATTTAGTTGCTCATATTTCAAAAACGAACTCAAGCCCCCCCCGCCCCCTTTTTATTGCTGAAAGGTGATAAGAAGGTTACGATGAAACTTTCGGCAAAGTTTACAAAAAATCTTTCAGAGGATTCAGAGATGTATTTTAAAAAATCACAAAATTAAGGTGGCTCTGAATCCACCAACCAGAATTTTTTTAAAACTTTGCAGAAAGTTTCATCATGCCCTTCTGAAAACCTTTTAGAAATTAAAAAATGGGGGTCGCCGAGTTTGTTTTTGAAATATAAGCAACAAAAGACTAAATAAAGGGAGTTTTATACAGGGCGTGCCCGTTGCCACGGTGACATATTACGTCAAAATAATGACTGTATCTTGGTCAACAATAATCCGTGTTTCATTCGGTACTACAATATTACCAGTAGATGATACAACGTTGTGGTACCGATCCTTCTAATAAGAGCGTCACTTGGAAGCGTTGAAACTGGTTCGAGCCTCCGTTATTCGTGATATAAGTTGTGGTTGCTCAACTTGGTGAAGTACAATGATATTTGTGTATTATCGTTTGTCTTTCCACTCCCTCAACAAAAATTCCGGAAATCCAAATTTAGTGTTAATTTGTTTGGTTACAGTTATGATTCTCAAGAGCTGTGAAAACTAGGATTTTAGTCTTGGCTTACTCTTGGCATGTTGTCGACATTGTGATTTGACAAGAGCTGTTCTCAGTAATTATTACAGCCGACCCAATGCCGGTTCAGCGATGCACTGGTCCATCACCAGCGACCATTGGAGTTCAGGGATATTTTAAAGAAAAGATCACGGATCACAGCCTTAACCGCAAAATCTCATAACACCGCAAAAATTATGACCTTTTCGTAGGTCATAAAAGATGAAAGAACGTTTAGAGAGAAAGTCAATTCTTGGCTCACAAGAAAATATCCTTTAATAACCCCAGCCCAAGCCTTAATCACATCAATTCCAAGCAGGAGACTTTTCACTGGCGCAGAATAAAATTGGAAGAAATTTTAGGGTTGTTGCGAGTGGACGTTTTTCCTACAAGTAAGAGAAGGATCAGAAGGCGGATGGACATAATACTGACCAATTGGCATTTCTCGTGGCGGAATAAAAAACTGGTAAACTTAGCACATCATAGGGCTCCTGGCCCTTGTTATTAAAGCGTTTTGCACTAGCGTGAGAGTTGTAAGCTGCTTGTGTCATTGAAATCCCGTTTCTTGACCGGTCAGTTGCCGGTCAGTTGCCTTCCGCTCCCTTTATAGCACAAATCTTTCGTTCCACCCCACTCCGGACTTGAGGAGCGTGAAGTTTCATCCAAAGAATTTTATCACGTCCGGGAAGGGGTGGAGGGAAAGATTTTTCTAAGGGAGCGGTGATTTGTCACCAGCTGACTATCTGGGTGCACGGCTGATCGTCACAAGAATGTTGACAGAAGGCGAAATTAAAATTTTGTGGCAAATTTCCCTTCGCAGAGTGGACAGCGAGATTATGTTCGATAGAATCTTCGAACATGTGGCTGGCCGAGTTTCAGGCGGATTGAAGGATTTTGGCCACATTTTTGGCTCGATTTCTCGGTTCGCTTTTCCGATCGACTGGCGAGCGTTTCCTAGCTACCTTCTCCCTCTTTTGGAGATAGGTCTTCGGTTGAGCCTATCGGTTGAGCGAAATAGAGGACAGAATGGCACCAAGTTACCAAAGAACGATCACAAAGAGACAACAGACAGGTGAGTGCAACATTAATGATTATTTCGTTTATGAAGTCTTCTGATTTGTATCGACTAAAAGTCGCCATACGAGCTCTCTAAATTCAAAACACAACACATTTCGGCCACCTGTGGGTAGACACATTTCAAAAGACGCACAGCATCGGTCTTTGAACAGATTCCTGTGAACTCTGCACGGTGCAATGCGGCCAAGAGAAGTCAATTAATTCAGTAAGCACACAATATTTAATAAATGAATTCCGCGTTTATGCTTACTAGGTGTTCTGCTATCAACCACAATTTTTTTTAACTTCAGCGCAAGGTACATATATCCCAAATCAACACTTAACTAATCGTCTTGCTGGAAAAAAAATGAACAAATGATATCTTTGTTTTTAGGGTTTGTTTATTGTGAGAAACGTGATTGGAAGTCAAACCTGCCAA
>NC_090880.1:19092315-19097315 GCF_036669935.1 Montipora foliosa
ATTTTTTTATGTCTGACTTCTTTATGTAAGAACTGACTTGTATTACATGTACATAAAACCCATTTTGTTATACTGAGTCACATTTATCCAAGTATGTTGTATGCTTTAGTTTTTGTAATTGAAGTTAGATTTTGCAGCCATAGTTGCAATCTGTAATCAAACACATACCACTCAATTTGTCTTTGTTTAAGGCAAGAACACATTCAGCTGATTGCCATTTTATTATTGCCTGAATAATTAGAATAAAGATAACTTTGTATGTGTTTGTATGTGTATACATTGTATTTATCATGTGCATTCTTTGCTATCTTATGATTAAAATTACCAGTATTAGATGCTTCATTGTGAACCTGGTCTTTTCTTTACATAATATTAAAAAATGAACTTTTTATGGTTTTATGAGAAATCTGACTATAAATGAAGGTACAGTAGATCTAGTGAGGGTGAATGTGTTCTGTAGAAGAGTAAATATTACTCTGACAAGGGGAGTAAAGTTTTAAGAGAGTAAATTTTACTCTTGAAAAGGAGTGGTTTTGTACCTTTTTGTGTCACCCCAGTTTTGAAGTTAATTTAACTCTGTCGAGGGTAAGTTGAATTCCATTTAAAGAGTTCAATTCACTCCAATAGAAGTATAAAATTTACTCTTGTATTGGAGTGAATTTTACACCACAGGAGGGGTAAACAATACTGAAGTAAATTTTACCCCAACAAAAGAGTAAAAGACATAGGAGTAAATTTTACTCCAAAAGCGGAGAGGGCAATACAGGAGTGGAGTGGTTTTGTACCTTTTTTTTAACTCCCTTTTTGGAGTTAAATCTACTCCTTGAAAATAACAGTGTATGGTGGAACTACATGCATAACCTTTGACCTTGCTATATATCCAGAGAGAAGAAAGAGAACACATAGACGATAGCCGTGAAGGGAAGAACACAAAGTATTCAGAGTTCATTAAGTCCGCCGTAAGAGTTTGTGTGCAAAGAAAGTCCAGTGAGTGGAAAGAATCCAGTGAATCAAGAAAGTCAATAATTGCTGTTTCTAGTCACTGGAACTTGGAGTTCGAAGTTAGTCAAGATCAATACCTGTATGGCCATGAAGACAGTAAGCCTGCCTTGCCCTACGAACTGCTTAACTGAATCTTTAACCTAAGTAATTGCAACAGTGTAAAACTAATTTAATAAAAATAATAGTTAAGAGGGGTAACTGCTGGTTGTCACACTTTTGTTGCGTGCATTATATCCTACTCGAGAGTTCTTTTCACTTATTCCTTGCTCGCGGACATCTCTTGGTTATTCCAGCACGTAACATATATGATTCATTATATATGATAGAACATTAGAACCCACAAATATCATCCGCGGTTCATTATATGATTCATTTCATAGCTTCACATAAGTTGAAAAGTGATCTGATGTACATCCTAAGGCTTATGATAAACTTATTTCTGGAGATGCAAGTAATGTTGTACAGGTTACAAGAACGCCTACGTAACATGCATTGGTAGGACTTTTCAGATTTATTGAGAACGTCTAATTGAGGGCAAGGCGGTCTGACATCTTACCAAGCAGCACTTCTCGTAGCGGAACATAGAGTTAGCGAACGTAGCTCGAGATGTAGAAGCCCAAACTCAAGCTTTTGATTTTTTATTTACTAGTTCTATTTGTGAAATTCGTTCTCTTGCGGTATATGGTTTGCCGCAAACCACTTACCAGAAGTGAACATAGACTACGATTCTTACACTTGCTGAATCCAGCCAAAAGGCTCAGTAACGAGATGAAGCATGGGCTGCCGCAGATCGTTGTGCATGTAAAGTACACGATTTTTCCTTCAGCTGTGACAAGTGGATAGTAGGGATAGTAGGGAGCTTAAGCACGCGCGTTTTCGAGAGGCGCATGGCAACCTGAAGTGAGCTGTTTTACCTTTTAAATTGTCTTCATACAACCAGATTTACCTTATTCAGTGTCTATTCAGACACCACTGTCCTGGTACGCGGAATTTTCTCTTCCCGTTGCCGTCCACGTCTCAAAAACGCACGTGTTTAAAACTCTTTTTCCACAGGGGGGCCTCAATCGGCTCCCTCTTTTTTACATATCCCCAACCCATTGCTTTGACACAAATAACAATTTAAACCGGGCAACGGTTACAAGTCACAGTTTCTCAAGATAACGGCGCCCGGGAATTTGAAAACGAGTGATCCTAAATTGCGTTTATTTCAGATATAATCGGTCAGTTTTTGTAAAAACTACAGACAAATTTGATTGTAAACATTCTTTCCTGTAGTTCATCGCTTTTTCGGTTGTCATGGAAGTTCCCTTTAAGAACTCAATTAATGCAAGTGCAACTGAATTTCCGCAACTTTTCCTGTGCCACCATTCCCTTTTCTTTTAGAGCAATTTTTCCCGACAGTGAAACTGAAACAGGAGCCCATGGGCTCCTGATCTGAAACTGGTAAATACTTTGCTAGTGCAGATAAATTAAACTATTGAAAGTAGTGACAAAAACCTCTTTAAAACAAAGGTTGCTTCAAGTTAGAAAGATGCACGCTTCATGCCAACTCCAACTCGTCACCATTATTTTTGCGCCACAGCAAGCGGTTAGGGTTTTAATAGGTTTCAGGAGCTTGCCTCTCCCATACAAGCCCTATGAGTCAACCATTGCGCGTATTTTTTAATTTTTAGAACGACACGAGTTCTTCGGCTCTGCACGGACTGTTTAGAATGGCCAATAAGAATAAAGTTATTGTCAAACGAAGACAAAAATAACACAAACAATTTATGCAAATTGTGCAAACAATTGATGTAAATTGATGTAGATGTGAGTCTCCTGCGGAAGGGTTAGTTCTAAAAATTGAAAAATATGCGTTAAGGTTGACTCAACGATATACCGCATTGGAAAGCTCCGACTCCGACGCAAATTGCGCAACGAATCACAAGAATGTCTGCGCAGGAGGCTAGGACCCATGGGCTCCTGTAGGTTTCCGGTTTACGACTCAGTCTCCCAATTTTTTTTCCCGGTATTTAATGTGCGGAGTCACAAAAAGACACGGCATTGTTTCCACAAAAGATTTTTATTAAGCATCTTATTCATAAAACAACTAAGTTCACCTTTAGTCAAATCTAACCTTCAATATCCCCAGACTGACCACCAACAAGCTTAAGGAATTAATTAAATTTCCGACCCCTGAGAGAGA
This sequence comes from Montipora foliosa, assembly GCF_036669935.1. NCBI lineage: Eukaryota > Metazoa > Cnidaria > Anthozoa > Scleractinia > Acroporidae > Montipora > Montipora foliosa. The sequence continues at coordinate 19,095,503 of NC_090880.1, forward strand.
CAAAGTGAAAGGCACGTGTATTTTCGGGGGAATGTTGAAACTCTAGAGGGACCGATTCATTAACTGCGTTATCGTGAATTTCTACTATTTGCACGTCTACGTGAAGACCTCTCCAATGTTAAGCCTGCAGGACCATGGGATGTGTTTGGGACACTTTTCACAGATGACCTCCAAACCACCACTGCGTTGTCGAGTGCTTGTCCACAGTGCATCGGAACTTGGGGTTGGTGATGGCATGGAAACCGAAATTGTCTTCGCTTGACACCGAACCGGAGGAAGCATTAAACTGACAGCCAGTAAGCGAACTGTCAATATGCAACAACCATCTGCCAGCTTGCTGCCAAAAACGTGCAGTAAGGCGTATGCCAAGGTGACCACGGATGTTGATAAATTCTACTTTCCTGCATTGCCCGTCTCCAATGTAATCCACAATGTTAAAGTCCTTGAAGCTTCCTCGAACGTAATCCGTGAAATCGACGCCGTGGATTGGGAAACCGCATGTTGCTCGCCAGTGAGTTGACTGACTCTGCAGGGATCTCATCCGTGCCAAACTCAGGCGGTACAAATTCCAGTTCTGTGCGTTCTCGTTCACCGGAGAGTCAATCTTGAATGGAGTACTACGAAATGGGGCAAGGCTGCGACGTGAATGGCTCCAAGACATCACCAAGGTCCAAGCAGATCCGGGTTCTGACTGAAAATCGCAATAAGCCGGAAAGCTGTTACTACTGGAGTCGAACAGTTTGTAGATGCCACAATTTGAGGCGCCTTCCCGCAAATAATCCAAGCAGGAGTAAGGATGGAAGGTTTCCTGATCGCTACTCTTTGGGTGAGGACAGGAGTTTCCCTGAAAGAGGAATGAAAAGGTCATTTTTTGATTATTTGGGACATATTTTTAGCAATATATTCCTAACAACACCGAAAATACATTAGACCTTTCGAAATGTACTTGTGCTGCCAGCACATTGTTTCTGTTTTTAATCTCGACGGAAATTAAGGCCACTGCGATTTGCGGAAAATGGCAAGCTGCTTGAATCCTTCTAGCCAGATTTCTTCACGCCGTTAAGTGTTCCTCATACTAATCTGTCACTTTCTGTACACGCGATGAGGTACAAGATTCGGTTGCTTCTTCTTCTTCTTCTTCTTCTTCTTCTTCTTCTTCTTCTTCTTCTTCTTCTTCTTATTATTATTATTATTATTATTATTATTATTATTGAGAGATTCGGAAAAAAACCTGTAAGATCGTGAAATCGTGAATGGAAGGGCAGGAAGCACGGATCTTACCGTGCAATCAGCGGGAGCATTTTTCTTGGTTAGACTGTCAATTTGTTTCCCTGCAGCATACAATCCCTGATAAAAAAAAATAGAGTATATTTAGAAAGTATTTATTTTGTGAACACTACGGTCTAGGCAGTACCTTGCACATGTACACATCTTCGTATCCCTGGCATTGGCACTGTTTTGCCCTTGTTTACGAAAGGGGGCTCTTCACTGCAGCAGCCATTGGCTAGGGACTGCATGGCAGTTCATAACGGCATGGGGAAAGTTGATCAAGGAAAAGCAGATGGTTGTGTAACCTCTCGAAAAATTAAAACAAACACTGACAACAAGGCCGCTTGCATACACAAGAATAATGAAAATACACAAACTCTGGCCTGCAACTCATTTTTGCGTCGAAACACGCGACGGCCCACTGGTGATAAATGTTTTAAACCTGAGCTATAACGTATAGAGTTCGCTAGATAATTCACTAGTTACGGCTGATTCGAAGAGCTATGACGTAAACGTAAGATTTCACCTGAAAACATAACATCAC
>NC_090880.1:19102315-19124815 GCF_036669935.1 Montipora foliosa
GCCATTCCATTGTGGCCATCCAAACAGAAACCCTCTAGAATTATGTATTCTGTCGGATCACTATGACGTAGTGTGTGGCAGTTTTATCCCTTTTAAAAGCAGGGCGTTTCGACAGAGTTGGTCAGACGCAGAGAGGCGCTGCAGTACCACTTATAGAGAACTGTCGGTAGTCTTGTTCTCACTGGAAGCTTTCTCTAAGAATTAACTTCTCAGACCGTTGCTTGGTTTACGGATAATCAGAATGTAGTTTCCATCATAGAGAAAGGATGAAATAAATCAGATTTACAAGAAATTGCATAAAGCATTTTGATCGACGTGCGCTTAACGCTATCAGTCTAGATCCTACATGGATTCCCAGTGATTTGAATTATTTTGCTGATCAGATTAGCTGAATAGTTGATTATGATGACTTCACAATCAATGTTAATGTGTTTGTATATTTTGATGAGGCATGGGGCCCTCACCCTATTCACAGATTTACATGTTATTATAACAAGAAAGCTAATAGTTTTAATTCAAGGTATTTTCACCCTGGGACAATTGAAACGGTGTTAATGCTTTCACACGACATTGGGCTTATGAGACAATTTGGTTATGTCCACCTGTGTACCTGACTGTGACAGATATTAATCATTTGAGAATTCGTGGAGCTGCAGAAACACTGATTGTTCCCCTCTGGATAAAGTCTTTGTGAAGACCGAGTTCACTGGAACGACTTTGTCCACGATTGGATGATACTACCTGATATATCCGACCTGTCTGTAAGGGGTGAAGCCAGCAATGCTATTTTCTGTAATGGCCGACTGAAGTTTACATTTATTTCCCTGAGAATTGATTTCTCGGTTCCCGCAAGGAAATGTAATACAGGGTTTTGTACCGTTCTTAGTAAGCGGTGTGAGACTTGCCATTAGTCTTAGGAATACCTGCTCTAATGGGCGTTTTCAGAAGGCTAGATGCTTTAGCGCAAGAACGCATTAATATTATTTTTGGATCTGAATCTTACTGCGCGTTTTTGCTGGTTACTAATAAGTTTAAGTCTTGTATTTATCAATCGGAAAGGCGTTGATTGCTCGTGTTGTGGAGTGTATGAATGTCATCCTTGTTGGATTTTCGGAGAATGCAAACGGTGGGAATCCCTGGAAAATATTTATCAAGTCAGGCTAGGAGCTAAATGCAGATATAATATTTGCCCGGGGTGCAAAATTGTTATAGTTTCCCGTTGCGGGAATTAATGTTGACACTCATTCCGGCCTTGTGCCGCAATGAAACGATTGTCACCGCCCATGGTAGAAAATGTTGTAATTTCCCAAGATCGGGAATATTGTTTTCAGGCTTGGTGCCACTTGCAAGATCAAGTATCATCGTCAGAAATGTAAAGAAATACGGAATTGTTTTCTTTTTGGAGCTAAATGTGTGCATGAATGAACCCGGTAGACGCCTGTAGAGAAATGATTTACTCACTTTGCCAATAACTTATTATTAGATGATTGATTTTGATCTTTATATTTCTTTATTTTTGTGCTAGTTAGCACTTAGTCTAAGTTTAAGTGTTGTATTTGTCAACCGGAAAGGCGTTGATTGCTTGTGTTGTAGAATGTATGAATTTCATCGTTGGATTTTCGGAGGTTGCAAACGGCGAGAATTCCTGGAGAATATTTGTGAAGTCGGGCTAGGTGCTAAATGCAGAAATGTAATATTTGCCCAGGGTGCAAAATTGTTATAGTTTCCCGTGGCGGGAGGGAATGTTGATACTCACTCCGGCCTGGTGCCCTAATGATACGATTGTAACTGCCCATGGTCAGTGGAAAATGTTGTCATTTCCCAAGATCGGGAATATTGTTTTCAGGCTTGGTGCCACTTGTAAGATAAAGTATCATCGTATGAGATGTAAAGAAATGCTGAATTGTTTGCTTTGTGGAGTAAAATGTGTCCATGAATGAACCTGGTAGACGCATGTAAAAAAAATGATTTTACTCACTTTGCCAATAACGTATTATTAGATAACTGATTTTGCTCTCTTTAGTTCTTTATTTTAGTGGTTGAAATTAATATTACCTACCTGATGGTCTCATGTGATATAATTTCACTTATTTTCATTTCAGATATTTTCATCACCGAATCTTGGTTATCTGCAATGACTTTCAATAACCGCACGGTTTTACAATAGTAAGACCGGATGAGGCGGGCAGACCTAGCCTCCAGGGTTCCAGGAGCTCTCAAAGGTTAATCACAGAACCTTCAATAGATGGAAGATCTTCGCAAGGGATACGTTGTAGACTTAACCCTTTCCAATTTTTCCCTTTAATCTGGCTCTGTATTTACGGCATTTGCTCGAGCTTATTAATTCATCCTTGTTAATCAATGCAGCTTTTTACGCTGTCAATTGGTTTCAGAGGCTTGCTGGAATCCATTCCCCAACTCTGTTTATAGCGCTTAGTCTGGTAGATCAGGAAGTGCTACCTTAGCGGCCAATTTACATGTGAAAGAAAGTGTATTTCCAAGACATGGTGGGTAGAAAACCGAGAAAGCCTAAAATATGTACGTCAATGATTTTTTGAAGGTTACATGTAAGTTTGATGTTTAGAGGGCGCTGGCCCCTGAATCTATCTTAAAAGTAACCTATGTATCCGCAGACTCAAGCCCCACCTTTGGCTGTCTATATAGGGGCTTGTGGCGCTTGCTGTCCTACATGCCCATGTATCTACACAGTTGTGTTGTGATTGAGTTAGTCGTGTTGTGTCTGATTGGATAGTGGAGTCAAAATCGATAAAAGCACTCGGCCTGCGGCCTCGTGCTTTCATCAGTTTTCACGTGTTTGAAACCCCGATGAAACACTCGCACTCGTTTTTGAAATATTACTTCAACGTCGTAAGAAAAAGAAGGAGCAAAGAAGTGTACTATGCACTTACCGGTACTCGAACTCTGACCTACTGTGTCTTCGCCACTACACGACAACGACAAACATGGTCAACCGACACAGTTCTTTTCATTATTTACTTCTTGTATGATAAGTCAATTGATATCTATGTTTAATAACCAAAACTAGTTCTAACCTGACCCTAATTTTTCTCTAGGCTTAATTTTGGACCTGCAAACGGATTTTACCGACACATACCACTGAACTGATACAAGTTAGGTCACACTTAACAACCAGACGATGATGATGAGAATTTTTTTCAATTTCGTGCCAAGATACTTAGATTAGATTAGATTAGAACGAGATAGAATACGTTTTGATGGATAACGCTTTTCTTACGAGATTTGATGATCCAGGGAATGTGGTCTTTTGGAACTCTCGTATTTTGATGTCATCCGAAATATTTTGACTGTATTTCTCCATCCCTTTCTCTTATCACCACTTATATTGTTGAAGCTTTTATTTCCCGCATTCGTTCGATGTTTGTTTCAAGATTGAGAAAATTTAAGCATATCGATGTTTGAGTATAATTTGTTTTTCCGTTGATGCTGATAGAATTCGGTGCGGATGTTCCTGAGGCATGTGGCGGCCTTTTTTAGTCTTTGTAAATATTCAGCTTCAATTCACGTTCATCTCTACGACTCTCTGTTGGTTATAGCCTCTGCATTTGTTTCGAGCGTGTATAGCTGGAACTTCGCCTTCCAAGCTGCTTTGTGTCGAGGTCTCCTCTGCACGTTGAGTAACGCATTTCTTTTTCCTTTGTTTTTGAATTGATGCTCTCTGACAGTCCTTAAAAGGGGGCCATTCATAGTGTTAAGGTAAGTATCCAAGCGTCCTATTGTTGTTTCATAGACAGTTTCCAGTTGAAATTAAGTCCCTTTCACCTTCGTTCCTGGGAAGATTCGATTTATCTACAATTAATTTTGGGTGGTTATTTTTCTAGCTTTTCTGTCGAGTTTGCTGGATTCAGCTGCACGAAGCCAATAAGCTAATCCCTGAAATTTTCATTTTATTTATACTGATAAAAAACGTTTTGGAATGATTTCCGTACAGGTCCCTACTTCATTATGCATGCAGAATAAATTAATTATTCATTCGCGCTATTGTTTTGTAGAACCGAATATATACATGGGTAATTTGTACTTACGGGATGAATAAAAACGGATCTCATTTTTTCTCTCCCTCCCTCTCTCTCTTCTTTCCCTTCATCGCCCACAGCGTTACTCGTTTTTGTCCCAGCTTTCCCCTTTCTATCTCTTCGTCTTGTTCTTATTTCCAGATCCCGCTCGGCTTTTTCTGCCATTTTATCCCATGGTATGTCACTCGCAGCTTGCCTTGAACTCCGACCCACTGTAAGCCTCTTGATTACTTGTCCCTGTTCTTTGCCACTGAGCTAACGTGTCAAGTTGCTAATTCACACCTTGAAAATGATATTTATTTTGAATTCTGGCTGACTATTTACATAACAATGATACGTAATTATATACACGTGCCGCGCCGAGCACCTTCAATCGAACTTACACTTGTAGGTTACCGTTAAGAGATCCCTGTTTTACTACTCTTGAAACAACCCATCCCTTTAATAATGCTAACCGTAACCCTAATTACGACTAAAGGCACTGTTTAGGCTTAAGGTTAGTCCATGTGATAGTTTTAGGTTTTCCAGTATTGCTGTGAACTGTGACCTGCTTTTCCTTCATGCCCCGTGCGTGCGGCACACTTATAAGTTCACTGCGTGGAAGAGTATACCACGCTTAAAGTCTGATTGGTGCATCTTTCATGGGAAACTTTCATGCACGAGTTCATTGCAATTAAAATCGTTTCATATTTCCCTTCTTTTGAAGCAAACTTGTGTCTTCGTAATAATCAAGATGGCTACCGAAGGGTCACAGCAATGGGAGATTTGATCATTTGGAAATTGTCCCTGCTTTATAGCCTTTCCAGAGTTGTGCATAAAGTGGTGCAAAGAAAACAATTTACTTTCGTCTTCCGAGTCCAAAACCTGTGTGAAAACGCAGTCAGTTGGCAAAGACAAAAGTGCCGCATCGGGAGATGGATCTGTTTCGCGACGCTCAAGAAAAAACTGCAATGGATAGCCTTCAATCCGCCAGAACACATATTAATTTTCTGACCGTAAACTTTCCTTGAAAAAATATTAGCCCTAGCTACCTGTGGCCGGAAAGTTTACAACTGCCTACAAGACAAGGGCTAACATCATCTCACCGCAGTTAACCATCGCCTAAACTTCGTCAACCCAGACAAACGAGCCCACAGCAGGGCATTGAAAAGACATGATGGGGAGTGAAACGAAGTATGCCTCGTACGGGAACATCCATGGATCTCTACTAAAGCTATTTACTTGGAAGTATCATTGAGCATATTGCCGATCTCTATAAAGAGCGATAAATCGCAAAATCCCTCTAAATGCACCGTTCGTGATCCTAAATACAGGAAAGGAAGAAAATATACACTTTGCAGTGTCTCGGCGAATTTTTAAGCAGACAGGAAGAACAATTTCACGATAAAAAGAGCAGGTAGCCATTAAATTTCTTATGACAGTACTTTTATTTGGTTTGTTTCTTATGTTTGCGAATCTGAACATGATGATCTTACAACGATTGCTTGAAACTCCACTTGTTGCGCTTATTCTAAAACTGAAAAACGGGTAAAATTGCAAGAAAAGTGCCGAAATTGCAAGAAAAACTGTTCGATTTTCCGTATTTCAGACAGAAGTTCGACCGACTTTTTTTAAGTCCATATGGACAAAAAAAAAAAACCTCTAAAAAGAAAGAACAAAGCGCCACAGTCCCAAAGGACGCCTATTGTTATCGCTATTGTTTTCTTGAAACAAAGGAGTGTATGCATAATGAAGTAGGGACCTGTGCGGAAATCTTGCCAACGTTTTCACAAGACTTAAGCCTTTGAACTTGGACCAAGACATCTGTTTTCCTTCAGCATAAAATAGCCGTGATTGTGGAGGATTTATTGATTGGCAAAATCCTTGGGCTTTGCTTTTGAATATCCCGGATGTAGATGGCCTCCAGTCAGTTGGCTGCATCAGTTTACTTCCGATTTTGTTACCAAAGTTATTCTTCAATTGTATTACTCCATTCGGATTATTTATTCTATTTTGCCTCCAGGGCGGCTCTAGGAGGAGGAGGTTAGGGTTAGGGTTAGGCTAACCCTAAACACCCAACAGCTTCCCCTTCCCGAGATGACCTGCGGCTTTCTAATGGTATTCTGCAAAAAATCGTCACCAGTCAGCTACGCCATTCCTTATGATGCACCCAGTCCTAAGAAAAATCCTGGATCCGCCCTTGTGCCTGTCGTATAACTTCTCCTTCATTCAATGTCTGGTATACGTATGTGTCTTCTTGTTCTAATTAAAAGCATGGAGTGTTCAGCCAGTCTGGATTAATCTGGATGTTTTCGGGGCCATGGCAAGAAGTCCTTTTTGGAAGCGAACCTTTAGCACTTCCCAAGTGCAAATTCCATTTTGATTAATGTCGTCACCCACTGAATCCTTTTGCAATTGTCTAAAGCCCTCTTTCCTTGATCTTGTTGATTCTTTGAATACGTTTTCAGGTTTCCCCATGAAGAATAAATGGTTAAGAGCTGGAAAAGTCTATTGTGAACTGATTGGTACTGTTTAGGAGAGAGGATAGTTGGGTAAGGGCTACGCCAAAGAGGGGAGGAGTGAGAGAGAGTCACCTTGAAATATGCCGCTGGTCATCTTCATATGACTTGACTGTTACCGGCCTTCCATTTATTTTAATATAACCACGTGTCAATTTTGTTCCTGTTTTGAAGAGGAGGAAGATTTGTTTTTTTTAGATGTCGAGGCCTTTGGTATTCAGTCAACGGGCAAAAAATTGAGTTTATCCAGGCTTCTTCTTCCTTGTTTTTAATTTCTCAATGATTTCCTTTCGTATTTTTCATGAGGTACAATTTGTTTTAAAAATACTTTTTAACAAACGCAACAACTGCACTATAAAGATGGCGGGTTCTCACAGAAGCACATGTTCCCGACACTACTGCGCACTTGCGTGAGACATCGTGAATGACATTTTCGTCCCCAAAGTTATGTAAACTACGACAGTCTTGTTTATTAAAAGCACCTTTTTGTTCTGTGGAAGTAGATTATTTTCTTCTAGATTCTTGTAAACTCTTTCGCTCATAATAGATGTTCACATCTTTAAGATACAAGGAAGGTACATCAAGGGATAGAACGATATTTTTTAGGATTTTAGGGGTCTTCTGTGTCACATTAACTTTCTGGATTTGTACAAGGAGCCCTATTTAGCCCAAGAGGCACGATGGGGGTTAAAAATGCAGTACCGCAATCTTGAATGAGAGCCTGGTGTGAATTTGTTATTCCAAAGGGCTTTCAAATTACTAGATTTTGTATTGTTGTTTGTTTCTTTTAGGGCTGTTTGTGGCTATTTTTCTTGGTTTTGATGTTCACTGTTTCTACTTGGTCAATCCGTTCAGCGTCTTTTTGTAGTTCTTTTGCGTCTTTCCCCATATTTTGCTACAGATATTCTTTATCTATCAATTTTAAGGGATTCTTTGATTCCGATGGACTTTTTCCCTAGTTCTCTATGAATGGTTCTCCCCAGACGTCAAAGCAGCCATGTTGGTGCACAGAACAATAGAGAAAAAAGTCTTTTGGGAATTTCACTCTATTATAATGCAAAACATGAGCCAACACCAGCACGGTCGTTTCATGACGTGATTGAAAACCATCTATAGATTTCGTTGCGTTTTCTTTTCAACTTTTGATCAGGAAAATGAGGTTTCGTCTCTTCTCCAACCTTTTCACTTGAGCTTTTGGTTGCTGCAGTGGTTCCCGTTTTCAACCAATGGAGCTGTGAAATTTGCTTTTTCTGTCAATGTTGTGCTTCCTGAACAGTGCTCTTTTTCGTTTTCATCGTGATTGTATCTCGTTTTTGCTATCGCTTAATGTAAACATTTTCCCCCTGATTTTCGTATTTCATTTTAAATTTTCTCTGTTCATTTTGGCTGGATGTCTTTTCTTAGCTAGCTCCTTCACCTTTATTATGTCCAGAGGCTGGTGGCCTTTTTGTGGCCACTTTCGATCTTTGGCAATCGTGGTATTCTAGCTCTTTCTATTATATAAGGATGCTTTCAACTTGTTGACCTCTGTCTGGTGGTTTTGATTTCCGTCTTATTTTCGTGATTCCTGTCTTCACTTTGATCCTCTAAATTTGTGTTAGCATTTAAGTTCAACCTGTTTGTAGGGTAACTGGCATGCCAGATGTCATAGTAGTGCGCTGAAATTACTGAGTTGGAGCACGTTGTGTGAAAACTCCGCCCTATACCACGTCTTTTACTCTGTCGATTGGCCTAAGTAGGATTTTGAGATGGTGCAAGCTCGATTTGGTGACCCTCAAGTACATTTTGGGTAGAGTTCGTTCCAGAAGCACTCTTTTCGACTACAGCCGGCCTGCACTGGTGCCTCATTGAAGAATGCGCTCCTTGTTGATCTGCGCAAGGGGTGTTTTCATTTAACGTTATTCTCGACTTCCTATGATAAGTTGTTGGTGTTAGAAATTTTATTCGTTTGGGTAATCGGGGACATTACGCTTTAAATCGATACCTACCAGAATAAACAGCGACTGCACATTGTTGAGCGAAATGGGACTTATCGACATTACGTCCTGGTGACATGCGGTGTTGAAAGAGCGTGTTTATTTTGCAAATATCCCTGGAAAAGATACGCAATTACTTTCAGCTAAAAAGACTGCACATTTTTTCATCCCCTCACGACAATTGTTGAAGTTGCCATCCGCTTCAAATATTACGTAATATAGCTTAAGTGCAATAATAATTTGATGGGCAATTTATGAATTCCGCATTGAATAATTTTTTTCCGAGTCTTTCTAGATGCCAAAAGAATTTTACGGTCTTTGAATCTGTGCCTACTGTTGCATCTCAGTGTTAAACGACGACTATAGCTGAGGCAAATAACTGGGTTATTTTACCAAATGTTATTGAGAACAGGAAGCGTTTTAAAAAATGTTTTCAACAAATGTTTTAAACACATGTCTATTTTCATTGATGTTATGATTATTCAATATAAATACATTTTAGTTTCAACCCTTTTACTGTTGTAAGTAATTCACATTTATTAGTATTATTAAATTACATTTTCCTTGTTTCAATGACGTGGCGCTTTTTTCTTGTTATATTCACCGTCTTCGAAATAAGCGAAAACTATACGAAAGGTGCCGAATCTGTTGTTACTAACATTCCCCCCAAAATGCTACACGGTGGAGAGCGGTTTCAACAAAATTGCGTGGGATAGGCGAACTCACTTTACCGTTAATGTGTCCCACTAAAGTGAAAGTGTGTCTCTGTAATTACGACTTACCAGAAGGATTACGCCAGCGCACAACATAAGCACTTTCGACGCCATCGTTAATTGTTCAGTTCTGTTTGTAGCTTCAACCCAAAACTGCGTGCTCCGTTCTGCCCCCCTTTCTTTGTTAAAAAAGAGAAAACGATGAAAAAGTTATCGAGCCTAGAAAAAGTCCGATTGTCCCAGCTGCGCCGTCTGAATAAATTATTTGACCAATTATGCTTTTTAATTTGGGACAAAAAGCTTGAAGCATGCATCTGCACATGCACGATGACGTTTAGACAATCGAAATTAAGAGAAATGAAAGACACGTTTTCTTCTCTTGTTGGTTCAGCTTTCCGGTTGTCGATGAATTTTTGCTCACGGTTGAGATTGCGAGATACATGCTTGGTATTGCAAGAAATGAGACAAAGAAAGTAAGGGAAAATTTTCTCTAAAAAATGAAGGGATTCTCGTTGTCTCTCTTGGGCATTTTAAATCCCTGATTTGGTTTCACTTGTCATCTGAAATGCCATATTTCAAGGCCTTGTTTAATTAGAAGCTTTCAGCGGCCAAAAACCCCCCAGTCAAGGTCAGATCTAGAATGGCTTCCTTTAGTATTAACTTCGAAATGAATTTCTATGAACATTTCACTCATTGTAAAGAGAGATCTCGCATCCCCCGCCTGGGCTTTTGCGCATTAAATGAACATCAAGCTTCAAACAAGAGGGATTTCCCACGCAGAAAATGCAATATTTCTACGCCACGGAAACAGAGGGGTCTGCGTACGATTGATATAAGGCATGATGGGTATCATGCTGTGTATAAAGTGTTGTTCGTAACGTGGTGAACTATTGTAGGCCTGCATCAGTATCTGTAACTTTTGTTTCTTTTTGTGTATCGTTATTGTTTTGTAACAAGAAACCCTTTAAACCCCGGAGTGTTTGTGGCACTGCGTTGGTTCGGGGAATACGTTTCCCGTTTTTTGTTCCTCACAGGGTTTTTTTGGTGTTCGTATCCGGCAGTGTCACAGGTAATCGGATAATCGGGTAGTTCGGGTGCTCATGCCTGCCGCTGGTGCTGGTGTGTTCATACCGAATAATACTAAAATCTAGCGTTCATAATAAAACCTATGTAACTATATTACTGCTAAGAGAGTCAGTGTCAGATCTATAGATAATACTAAAATATAGTGTTCATAGCGGATAATACTAAAATCTAATGTTCATGATATAAATTATATAACCATATAACTGCTAAAAGAGTCAAACGTGAGCTTGAAAATCCTAGCACATGATCTTGAATGTTCAGACTGTTGTTCAAGACTGAATGATCTTGGAGAGTACTGGTAATAACTGACTTCTGCATCCTGCGAGCCACTTTACTACTTGCCTCTCCCACAAGATCTCGAAGCGCTTGACTCACGTCCCCTGAATAACCACCCAGGACGTCGATGACTATGTTGTATTGCTTGCACAATACCCCGGATAACGCATTAATTTTGTAGTTCCCACCGAAGGGGATCATACTTGCTTGTCTTTTACGCGCTCTTCTTCTCGCGATTTTCTTCACCTTATCCACCAATGTGACGTCTATCCTGTTTGCTGAAACAGTGGTCTGGTCAGCAAACAGGGGGACATCCCAGTATGCCACATTCTGTTCACTCTCGTACACCTGCTTGGGCTTGATGGGTGAATACCACGGCGAGCTCTTATCAGTAAGGTTCAGGGATCTTAGTACTTCGAAGAAGAGAATGTTGAGGGCATGGTTGTGTCGCTCTAGATACTTTTTCTGGGCCAATGCGCTGCACCTTGCCAAGATTTGTGAGACACTTTCCGGTTCTTTTCCACACAGCCGACATCTTTCGTCTCCACTAGAACTTGTGCCTGTCTTCCTGTTGTTATATACCTTTGTTTATTTTGAAAATATCCCAGAAAATATACGCAATTACTTTCAGCTAGAAAGACTGCACATTTTTGTCATCCCCTCACGACAAGTGTTGAAGTTGCCATCTTAAAATATAACGTAATATAGCTTAAGTGCAATAATAATTTGATGGGCAATTTATGAATACCGTATTGAATAGTTTTTTTCCGAGTCTTTCTGGATGCCAAAAGAATTTTACGGTCTTTGAATCTGTGCCAACTGTTGCATCTCAGTGTTAAACGACAACGACTATAGTTGGACAAATAACTGGGTTATTTTACCAAATGTTATTGAGAACAGGGAGCGTTTTAAAAAATGTTTTCAGTTTTTAAACACATGTCTATTTTCATTGATCTTATGATTATTCAATATAAATACATTTTAGTTTCAACCCTTTTACTGTTGTAAGTAATTCACATTTATTAGTATTATTAAATTACATTTTCCTTGTTTCAATGACGTGACGCTTTTTTCTTGTTATATTCACCGTCTTCGACATACGCGAAAACTATACGAAAGGTGCAGAATCTGTTGTTAATAACGATGCCCCCAAAATGCTACACGGTGGAGAGCGGTTTCAACAAAATTGCGTGGGATAGGCGAACTCACTTTACCGTTAATGTGTCCCACTAAAGTGAAAGTGTGTCTCTGTAATTACGACTTACCAGAAGGATTACGCCAGCGCACAACATAAGCACTTTCGACGCCATCGTTAATTGTTCAGTTGTTTGTAGCTTCAACCCACAACCGCGTGCACCGTTCTGTCCCCCTTTCTTTGTTAAAAAAGGGAAAACGATCAAAAAGTTATCGAGGCAAGAAGAAGTCCGATTGTCCACTGCGTCGTCTGAATAAATTCTTTGACCAATTATGCTTTTTAATTTGGGACAAAAAGCTTGAAGCATGCATCTGCACATGCACGATGACGTTTAGACAATCGAAAGTAAGAGAAATGAAAGACAAGTTTTCTTCTCTTGTTGGTTCAGCTTTCTGGTTGTCGATCAATTTGTGCTCACGGTTGAGATTGCGAAATACATGCGTGGCATTGCAAGAAATGATCGAGACAAAGAAAGTCAAGACAGGGATAATATTCTCTACAAAATGAAGGGGTTCTCGTTGTCTCTCTTGGGCATTTTAAATCACTGATTTGGTTTCACTTGTCATCTGGAATGGCATAGATCGTTTTCACTGTCACGCAATAAAAAAATAAATCGAAAACCATCCAGTGGAAAAAGTCAAGAATTCGTGATGTTGTAGAAGATAAATGAAGAAGACACTTCTCCACGTTTTAGGCCTGTGCGTTTCCCCAAACCTCAGATATTCGTCGAAATGTTTCGCCGAAATTTACAGAGCCCAGTATGAAAACGCCATGTTGGTGCACATCTGCGGTGCACCAATATGGCGGCCGGAAAATAGTGTCAACATCTGTTACTTACTTTGGCTATCTAGGCGAGTGATCATCTGTACTGAACAGACAGCTATTTACCTAAGCACTTTTCCTAATGCTTTAAATTCTAAAAAGGCTCAAAACCTTGAGATAAATATGTATTTCTCAAAAAACTCGATCGTCGCCTCGTGTCATGCACCGCTATAACTCAGAAATTCAAAATGCTCTGGTTTCCAAACGAAGCACGCTATTGAGCTTTAAAATTGCAAATGGATACAAATTTACCGCCTCTTATGCCTGATGAGGATAAAAACTTTCGTGGCTCTTTAGTTTTGGATTTTAGAAAATGATGACGTCACGTGAAAACGATCTATATTTCAAGGCCTTGTTTAATTCGAAGCTTTCAGCGATAAAAACCTCCCAGTCAAGGTCAGATCTAGAATGGCCTCCTTTAGTGTTAACAGGAGTACCCAACGCAGCCGCTCTGCAAAATACCCGCTCTACAGGGCAGAATTGCGCTGGCTGGGAAATTGAACATTCGCTACTTAACTTGCTGGGAAGTCTTTATGAACACCACGCTTGCTGGGAAATTACGTTGCAACGCGGTTTCTGGCTAGATAAAAAAATCTCTAGTTTGTAGAGTTTGTTTTTCTCGTGGTAACCGTACTATAAAAAAAAATTATATCTATCTTTGCACTGTTGAATAGTTCCTCATTTTCCAGGGATAGCAGAGCGAGCGAAACATGCAATTAATTGAGTGTGAAAATCAAGCCACGCGAGAAAGGCGAAACGCGATCTCGCGCAAGTACCTTTGAAATCGCCCTAATTGAGTATTTTGCCAGTACAGTATTTTGTGCTATCCATGGTGCTAATTATTGACTGGGGTGTGCCAATGTTAAGTTATGCAATAAAGCAAGGCACATCATGCCGTGAATTCCTGCGAAATAGTTTCAACACACTGATTTGAGCGCATAGCACCGCTGACGGTCTCGTATTGTTTGCCTAAACGTCTTGTTTGCCCGCTTTCGCTTTCGGTTTACATTAATCTTATTGTAGCTTGGAAGAAACCTCCTGCTTGTTTGGTTCGATTGTACTTGTTGGGTTTTTTGTCTAGTTAGCGCCTACTGGCCACTGATCGATCCGTATCTGTGAAGTCAGCCAAAAGTTCAAGTAAGGTAAGCAAAATGTTGCGTTTTTTGTCTGATATAGTTAGTTTACGAAACGCCTCTGGAAATGTTTTTTCCAAACAGTTCTCTGCCGATAGAAGACGCATAGTCTTTCCGTTGAATAATGCACATCATTAGCAGAACATATTCAAATCTTATTTCATATGTCCAGTCTGTATGTTTGTAATTGGGTAAGCTGGAATTTTCCGTTGGATATTTTAATATACTGAACATTTCTCATTTAGCCTAAGGTTTTGCTTCATAGAAAACAAGAAGCTAAAAAAATTGTTACGTTGTTTTAGGGGAAGAAATCCAAAACTAAGGTTCGTTTAATTAAATGCACTCTCCTTTTAGATACTGTAGATCGGGGCGGCGGGAAACGTCGTTCAATTGCAGTCATTTTGAAGGCGTTGAGCAACTGGCCAGATATCTTTTTGATCTTTGAAGATCGCAAACGGTAAGAGAATTTTATGTTTGTTCTTCTTACGCGTACTAGACCGAATTTTCCATCGAGATCAAGAGTCCATTTTCACTGTTACACAAGGCTAGAGCAACTTTTCGCCTTGAAATGTGACATTTCAACGCTCACTGAGGTGGACTGTGCCGTGAATTGTATTTGAGATCGCCACGTAGCCATGTAGCTGAACTGAGGGATAAACAGCGATTGTTCGTTTACCCTAATTTCATCTTAAGTTTGTTTATGATCAGTTGTAATGGAGTGAACCTTATTACAAGTTTGTTTTCTTTCTTATGTTTTCTGATCCGGGTCGGTTCGAGTTGATCCGTCGTGGACTGGCGGTCCGAGTCAGTTGATCCGGTCCGACTTTTGTATCTGCCTCTGCAAAAGGCCAATGAGGGCTCTTTTCATGCAATGTCACGTTTTATAAACGTTTCCGTTTATGACTTCGTGGATCTGCCACACTGACTGCCGGTTTATTGTTCCGAGCGCTCTGGATATGATCTTTCACTGATTTCTGACTTAACCGTACAATTAAAAGAAAAATGCACTGAAGCAACATCTCCGGGCCATCTGGGGCAGCGTAAGCAATGTTTTCAAGGTTTTGGTTACGTTAGGAAATTAAGATCGTTATTTTACTTTTTTGGCCCTATTAGCAATAGCGTAAGACTTCTTTATTTTGACAAAGATTCTGTCATCACCAACGCTCAAATGCGGATGGTCTGTCGTGTCTTCACAAAGTTCCGCATGAAGAATTTTTTCAAAAACACTGCCGACAAAAGGCAAAAACTGGACAAACTATTGAAGTGTTTTTTTTGTCAATAATCTGTTGTAGAGGAATATTTCTTGAGGAGGTAATCACATGCCAAGTATGCACAGTCAATTAAACCTGTTTGCAAAATGTAACGATGCTGACGATGAGGTGGTAATCGCATGCCAAGAATGCACAGTCAATTAATCTCTTTCGCGAGAAGTAACAATGATAAGGCAATAACATGCCAAGAATGCCAGTCAGCCATGGTCGTGTATGGTCAGATAATCACCGCAAAAGTTTTACACCAGAACTGGTGCAAAGTTTCATAGCAAAAGCCAAAACTTCTGCGGTGATTGTCTGACCACATACGACCATGGCTTTTGCTGTGAAACTTTGCACCAGTTCTGGTGTGAAACTTTTGCGGTGATTGTCTGACGACACACGACCATGGCTTTTGCTGTGAAACTTTGCACCAGTTCTGGTGTGAGACTTTTGCGGTGATTGTCTGACCACATACGACCATGGTTTTTGCTGTGAAACTTTGCACCAGTTCTGGTGTGAAACTTTTGCGGTGATTGTCTGACGACACACGACCATGGCTTTTGCTGTGAAACTTTGCACCAGTTCTGGTGTGAAACTTTTGGGGTGATTGTCTGACCACATACGACCATGGCTTTTGCTGTGAAACTTTACACCAGTTCTGGTGTGAAACTTTTGGGGTGATTGTCGACTGACGACACACGACCATGGCTTTTGCTGTGAAACTTTGCACCAGTTCTGGTAAGAAAATTTTCCGGTGATTGTCTGACCATATACGACCATGACTGACTGGCATTCTTGGCATGTTATTACCTTCTCATTGTTACTTCTCGCGAAAGAGACTAATTGACTGTGCACTCTTGGCATGCGATTACCACCCCATCGTCAGCATCGTTGCATTTCGCGAAAAGGTTTAATTGACTGTGCATTCTTGGCATGTGATTACCTCCTCATCGTTACTTTTCGCCGCGAAAAAGATTAATTGACTGTGCATTCTTGGCATGCGATTACCGCCCCATTGTCAGCATCGTTACGTTTCGCGAAAAAGACTAATTAATCTGCATTTTTGGCATGTGATTACCACCTCATCGTCAGCATCATTATGTTTCGCGAAAAGGTGAGAGGGAATGGTTTCCATTTGATTGAAACAGCAAGATTAATTTTCGCGCGAACGTCCCTAAATGCCGAGTTGTTATAGTGCAATACCATTGGAAAAAGAAACTATACTAACATTTTGACTCTGTGTTCATTGCGTTGTTATTTGTTTACGTGTCATCTTGATCGCCCTGCAACTACTTCCCAAGTTTACATTTTAGCGTGGACCTCTTTTTCGAGAAACTGTAAGTACAGATTATTATTATTATTATTATTATTATTATTATTATTATTATTATTATTATTATTATTATTATTATTGTTGTTGTTGTTGTTGTTATTATTATTATTATTATTAATATTTATTACTATTAATTTTCATTTATTATGTAATTATTTATTGCTATTGATGTTGAAACCTTGCTGGCTGGCTCATAACGTGCGCCACCGCTCGCTGGCAAACGTTATGTGCTGGCTAGCAATATGTTTCATTTCGCATTTTAAAATATGCTGGCTGGTTAAAAGTCGTCTCACACGATGGCTGGCTGGGAGTTTTATTTCCTGAAACGCTTGCTCGCTGGCAGTAAAGAGCGGGTATTTTTTTGCCAGGAACGTTAAATATTAACGATTGTAATAGTTGCTGTAACATTATATGAACAATTTTGTCAAAAATGGTCGTTGGGTACTCCTGTGTTAACTTTGAAATGAATCTCAATGAACATTTCACTCATTGTGAAGAGAGATCTCGCATCCCCCGCCTGGGCTTTTGCGCATTAAATGAACATCAAGCTTCAAACAAGAGGGAATTCCCATGCAGAAAATGCAATATTTCTACGCCACGGAACCAGAAGGGTCTGCGTACGATTGATATAAGGCGTGTATAAAGCGTTTGTTCGTAATGTGATGAACTATTGTAGGCCTGCATCAGTCTCTTTTGTTTCTTTTTGTGTATCATTTTTGTGTATCGTTATTGTTTTGTAACATGAAACCCTTTAAACCCCGGAGTGCTTGTGGCACTGCGTCGGTTCGGGGAATAAGTTTCCAGTTTTTTGTTCCTCACAGGGTTTTTTCGGTGTTCGTTTCCACCAGTGTCACAGGTAATCGGATAATCGGGTAGTTCGGATGCTCATGCCTGCCGCTCGTGCAAGGCCGAAAGGCACTAATATAAACCTAACGGATTGCATTTCTCTGTCTAGTGAATTTATAATCACTATGATTTTCAAAGGTTCAAAATTTTGTCCCTTGATTTGGAATATATACCAAAATGACTTGGTAAACAACATTAGAAACAGCAATATAACGATGTACGCAGTACGACCACCAGATTTATACAGCAGAACAGACGATTGATGAAGTGCAAAATGTACTTACCGAAGAAGGAAATATAATCTCAAGATGGTACGAACAAAACTTGTTAAAATGCAACCACGACAAGTTTCAGTTAAGAAGTCTCGGACTTCCAAAACAAAGCAATAAGAAAATGAACATTACAATCAAGAATTATGTCGTAAAAAGTTCGTCTGAAATCAATCTCTTAGGTGTTATATTTGATGGTCAGTTATGTTTTGACATTCACGTTAAAGAATTATCGAAGAGGGTGGCAAGAAAAGTTGAGGTTCTTATGAGGTTAATGGATCTTTTACCTACTAGTGCTAAATTAATAATTTATGAAACATTCATTTTATCCGATTTAACCTATTGTCAGATAATATGGCATTTTTGTAGATTATCAGATAGTAGAAAGGTGGACAGGTTACAGGAGAGAGCATTTAGGGCAATACATCGTGATAAGAGTAGCATATATATAACGAACTCCTAGTTAGGGCTAAACGACCCTCTACTCAATACAAGACTGAAAGACACTGCAATTCTAATGTGTAAAGTTAAGAATATCTTGTGTCCTAGACACATAATAGATCTCGCGGGGGGAGGACTCCCATATAAAAGGGGAGGGATGCTCGTCGGAAATTTTAAATTAAATCCCTAAAGGAGACCAATCTGGGCGTGGCCCAGGCTTTTTTGACCCATAAAAGAGGCCTTTTTACAGGTTATATGAATCAGTCGTGTAAATAAAAAGAACTTAAAAATATACGTAGAAAATATACAATTCTATATTTCTTCGCGGGCAATCCCTAAAGGAGACCTTCACGGCAATACCCAGAATTAACACTACTACATCATAGACACTCTTATTCTTCGGCCATTTCAACTTGAGTAAAAATAACAAACAAACTCCGGTTATAAATATAACGAGAAAACGCATGTTGTAAATCTTTTATGAACTTGGCGTTTCGTATCCTCCAACATACATCTTCAGAATTAACGGTTACCTAAAGTACAAATGAATTTAAACACGAAGACTAATTTTTTTTTTTTTTTTTTTTTTTTTTACAATTTACATAATTTACTCTCCAAAACAATACAATTACTTATTTAACTTACAATATTAACACATACCCTACAATTATTTTACAAATAGAAACGTAAGAGTAGGAGTGGCACATCCCCTGGGACAAAGGTATTTGGCACAGCTCATGCACATAGTGTTCCCCATTTTGCTCTGAATTTTCCCAATGTGTTGTTTTTAAAAGCAATTGTACGTTCACAAAGAATCTTTTCATTAAGTAAAACGCAGAAAATTTCAAAACTGGAAGAGGTTTTATTTAACCATGAAAGAAAGATGTGGTACTTTGCAATAATAACATAATGATTGAAAAATATTTGATTCAGGCTTATAGCCGTACAAAATATCCGAAGTACTTAAGGTGACATTTTCCGATCTCTTTTCGTTCCACCAGCTAATTCCCCTTGGCCAAAAAATTTGAATACTGGGGCATTCATATAAAAGGTGAACTAAATTCTCATGAGGGTGGCTACAACGATCGCAGTCCGGAGATGTTCTCAATTTCATTTTGTAAAGTAGGTAGAATGTTAGTAAAGTAGGTAGAATGTAGGTAGAATGTTATGTACCACCTTATATTGAAAACATCTAAGTTTGTTTTCCATTGTGACCTTGAAGGGTAATTCATAGACAGCTTTAGTCGAGATGTTTTGTCCTACTAGTTTCCTTTCTACGTTCGGGGTTTAAACAATTTCAGCACAAACATTTTACGGGCGGTTTTGAAGTTCCAGATGAATTTGAAGCAAATATCATTAACTTTTTCAGCGAAGTTCGGAGGCACTTTGAGAACAGACGTATTATAAACTAACTTAGAAATTGCGAGTGTCTTAACAATACAAATTCTTCCTATGAGAGTTAAATTCCTAGTCGTCCATTGATTTAAAATGTTCTTTAGCGTTACAAGCTTCTCTTCGAAGTTGATTTTGTGACTAGTGGTCGAGTCATAGGCGAAAGCGACACCTAGCACAACTACATATTGTTCTGGCCATGCGATGTTAAATGGAGCGCGTTTGCCCAAGTGGCATTTCAGGCTTCCAAGCCACATTCCTTCTGTTTTCGAGCAATTTATTTTCAGACCTGAGCAGGTACCAAAATCATTTAAAAGACTGAACAATTGACTGGCCGACCGCTCATCCTTTATGAACGCTGTAAGATCATCTGCATACATACTTAGTTTTAATTCAGTGTCATTGATTTTTAAACCGTTGATGTTTTCATTTTCTCTGATCGATTGAGCAAGCACTTCAATTGCTAGTACAAAAAGAAGCCCTGACAATGGGCAACCTTGTCGAACGCCTCTGTAGAGCTGGAAAAAGTCTGACGCGTGACCATTGTTCATAACACAACTTGTGATGTTAGAGTAAAAAGTATGGATCCATTTTCGAAACATCGGGCCAAAGTTCATGACCTCGAGTACTTTGAACAAAAAATTCCATTCTAAAGAATCAAAAGCTTTTTCAAAATCGATAAAGAGTAACATGCCTGGCAGGTTTTTTTCTTCATACGATTCAATCACATCAGAAACCAATCGAATATTTTCTCCAATAAAGCGATTTTTGACGTAGCCTGTTTGATCTCTGTTGATCAACATTGGCAAGATTTTCTCTAGCCGCTTTGCCATACATTTCGCAGCAATTTTGTAGTCGATATTCAACAGAGTAATCGGTCGCCAATTTTTTAGGAGAAGGGTGTCTTTGTTTTTTTGGGCAACAAGGAGATCACTCCCCTTTTTTGTGAGATCGACATTTCACCACACTGGTAGGCGTCGTTTAAACAGTCTTTTAAAGGAATAGCAACATAATCCCAAAAACACAAATAAAATTCGGCAGTGAGTCCATCAGAACCTGGGGTTTTATTTTTCGAAAATTGTTTAAGAGCGGATAGGCATTCTTCTTCGGTAATAAGTCCTTCACAGATTTTCTGATGTTCACTATCCAGTCTTTTTATGTTGTTGCAATTTAGAAAATGCGGTGCTGAAGCATTAAAAGTATCTTCTGATATTTGAGAAGAATACAGGGTCTTATAAAAGTTTTCCATTTGGCACAAGATCTTATTCGGCTCCTCTAAATATATATTTTCTTTTGTTTTCAGTTTGACTATATGTTTTCTTTCATAAGCACGCTTTTCTAAATTCACAAAGTATTTACTGTTTCTTTCACCATGCTCATACCACCTAGCCCGGCTTCTTACTATCGCACCTTTTGTTTTATGTTCAGAGATTTTTTGAAGTTCGATTCTGACGCGTTCAACTTCCACTGCTAAATTTGTGTCCTGATGGTTTTGATCGAGACGCTCATTGAGTTGTTTTAACTTGCAGAGTAGATCTATTTCTCTTTCTCTCTTTGCTTTGGCACGCCGCTTGGAAAAACGAATACAAAAGTCTCTGATCTCCATTTTAATCATTTCCCAATAGAGTCTTTTGTCTTTGATGTCAGGATGTTTTTCTTTGGCATGTGTCAAAAAGAATTTTAAGTGTGTCACGAATTCTTCGTTATCAAGGAGAGAGTTGTTGAATTTCCAAAACCCTGGACCAGGCGATTTTTGGCTGTTTTTATATTGGATCTCCATGTAAATCGGGCTATGATCCGAATTATAATAAGACTTTACATCTGTTTTACTTGTGTGAGGAATCAGGAGCTTCGAAATAAGCCAATAGTCCAGTCTACATCTTATCTTTGCTGAGCTGTTCTGCCAGGTGAATCGCTCGTGGGAGAGATGCTGGAGTCTCCAAATGTCGACAAGATTTAAATTATTGCTCATTTCGACTATGCTCTGAATGACATTTTTCCTGCTGCTGATATCTTTCCCGCCTTTTTTGTCAATATTTTCAAGAGGACAGTTAAAATCTCCCCCCAGTACAAGATTTGAATTTACATACGGCCGTAACTTTCTCGTTAGTTGAGTATAAAAATCGACCTGAAGATTTTGGTCGTTAGGAGCGTAAATATTGGCCAAACAAAACTCTCCGTCTTGTATTGTTAGATTAACAATAAGAACTCTTCCGTTTGGGTCACAGGTTGTGCTGATATTTTCACCTTTTACCGTTGGTCTAATGAGACTCATCACGCCTCTGCTGTGTTTTGAGCCATGGGAATAGAAAATGTCGCCTCCCCATTCCGCACGCCAAACGTTTTCAATTGTTTTATCACTATAGGTTTCTTGTAAAAAAATTACATCATATTTGCCGTTGTGAAGCCACCGCAATAAATTTCTGCGTTTGATCGCCTTGTTTATACCTCTAATATTAAGAGAAATACATTTTAGGTTCATCAAAACGTGTACACTTTAGCTCCGACACTTGCAATGCCGCAAACAAACACGCTTCATCCAAAAGGTGTGCCAGACCAAAATACTACAAAGGAACATTACACACACTAAAACAACCAAAAGCGTACACATAGAGATTAAGCCGTTATGAGGCTTGCTGTATAAAGGATAAATTGTTGTAATACACCAAGATTTATGTTAGTTTACTTTGGGTGTTCTCCTCCACAATTCCCCGCGAATGAGTTAGGATTCAAATTTTAAGAGTTGAAAGACAACAAATGAAAAGGAAAAAGCCACAAACTTTGATTGTAAGCGAGTTCGGACGAAAAGAGCGACTAAGAGTTAACCAAACTCTTATGGCTACAAATTTAAATGTTATCTAAATCCTCCTGACTATAAATTCGAACTGGATGGTCACCTAATGATAATTTCATAAAGATTTTACCGTCCATTGTCCAAGCACTGTGCCACTGCTCCGAATTCTTGCCCTTCCAGACTTTCGCAAAGAGTTGACGACGCATTCTTGTCAAATTTTCGTTAATGTACACAATGCCAGCATCTTGAAAAATCTGGCTCATACGTTGATTCTTTAGACTTTTGCGAACTCCATATAACTCCTTCTTTGTGCGATATGACTTGAATCTAACAATAATCGGCCTGGGTTTGCTTACGTTCCTGCCTGTAAACATTCTGTGGCAAATGTCGATATCATCGCTTCGAATGGTAACATTGA